>NC_000067.6:130212103-130359603 GCF_000001635.26 Mus musculus
AGTTCCTCCATGCTGAGATTCATCCGCAATCTAGCTTCTCTTGTCCCAAGAATATACTTACATACAAGAAGTTAAAAACTAGTATCCAGTTTTTAACATATGTAGATGTAAAAATAATCATGTAGATCTATGAACATTTCCTTCATTATTTTTCTCTCTTCCCAGCAGCTTACACATTTTTAAACTGTAGTCCAATCTTCAAGCAGCAAATATTTGATAAAAACTCTATTAAATACAAACTCTGAGATTCTGAATTCTGGTATAAGATTTTTTTTAACCAATCCCCTGTTCTGTCACTATCACTGTCACTATCTCTGTCTCTGTCTGTCTGTTTCTGGCTCTGGCTCTGGTTCTCCCCTCCCTCACCCCACCCCACCCTGTGTGTGTGTGTGTGTGTGTGTGTGTGTGTGTGTGTGTGTGTGTGTGTGTGTGTGTCTGTGTGTCTGTGTGTCTGTGTGTCTGTGTGTGTCTGTGTCTCTGTGTCTTTCTTGCTCCTCTCTCTTGACCCTCCCTCCTTCCGTCCTAGGCCCTAGTAGACCAAGACGATCTAAACTCAAGTTAATATTCTAGACTCAGAATCCCAAACACTGGGACTAGAGGTGCATGACCACCCTTGTTCAGAAGATCCAATTACAAGATACCAGTAGAATGTCTTGCTTATGTTTCAGCGACCAACTTACATTGCATAGAAAACCCACATTTGGGTTTGTACTCCATTTCTCTCTCCTTCATCCTATGGCCACGTTAGTCTCCTGAAAACATATCACCAATGATCATGACCTCATTCTCTTCTTTAAACTTTTAGTAATGTCAGATTTTACTGATGAAGTCAGGTCATGTTTCATTGTCTAGCTGAGTACCTAAAGTCTTTCATGACCTGAGCCCAAACAACTCTCAATTTCATTTTCTGCTATTCCCTGGACATTGGATTGACTAATTTGTACTACACAGACCCTAATCATTTATCTTTATTATCTCACAGGGCTCAGTGTCTTTGAAAATTTGGGTAGCTTAAATACTTTTTTTCTATTTAGATTAAATAAGAAAAAATGTTGCTCAAGTATTTAATCAATTTGCTTTATCATATACATAATTGCAAAGCCTCTGTCATATAATATTTAGGTAAAAGTATTGGCTTCTCTCATGACACAGTAGTAACAGTTTTGAGCAGCATTCACATATATTTTCAGTCCAGCCACTTAGTGATCCCATCAGGCTCTGCATTGGCAACCAAGTCTACTCTTCCCTCTACTGTATTCATTTCCACCCACATAGATGAGTACAGCATTGTGGATCTGTGCTGCTGTTACAGATGTTTTATCCTAACAGCCAACTCCTTCCTGTCTATTCACATTCCTCAGGCCACTGTGCTTATCCTACATGGTTATTTACAATCTCCTTTCTATATAACAAAGGTATTTCTCACAGTTTCAACCCCATGACCACTTCATCAAAAATGAAGTTTGGACCAGCTATTGGCATTTAACCCACACTTCCAATAAAACTCAAATTCCAAGCTCTTTCCTTTTCTAACAGATTGGGATGATTTGTCTGTGTCTCCTGTCCTGTGGTGTTTGCTTCATGCTGACTGTGTAGGTGCTGGCATAGTTATCTTTCAGCATTCTACCAAACCCCAAAGACCTTAGAAGAGACACTAGGTTGGCTATGTTTTATAGATTCTTTTATACCAGAAATTTGAATCATTGTCAATTGAACACCTAGAAAAATGAATGAATGATTAAATAATTTGATTAATAGAAAGGATTTTTGTTTTAAGAGTTTAGGGTTTAAAGAAACATAAAGTCAAATATTTTTATGTCAGGCATAGAAATATGACATGAAAACTGCTTTCCTTAATCCCCATGGTTGTCTCACAATATTATTATCATTCCTTTAAGGAGCAGTTAGCTGAAATACTGTTTCTTTGGTCACCTGACTTGTAGAATCAACTCTGGCTTTGGCTAACCCCCAAATCCAAGCTGTTCCTACACATCCTCTCCCCTGAGAAATCCTGCAGGTTTCTTACATACAATGTGATGCCCTAGGTTTCCACCTTAAACATCCCACCTTTTTACAGGTGAGTGAGCCACAGCTCTAGAGAGACATGCTCTTCACTAATTCAAAGAAGCTGCCTACAGAAACCCAAATAGAGGTTTTTATAGCAGCTCCTTCTATCAAATGGCTTGCAGGAGCTTTAAAGGATGACAGTGTGGAGATGTTATACTTTCCACCAAAATAAAAAGTTTATGGTAGGAATTTTTTTTTACCGTATGCCAGGATATGTTAAACTAAAAGCAATCTATAATAAAACTTCGGAGGACTTCTAAGAAAAGCAGAAAAACAGCTTCCCTAAGCACTCCTTTTCATGGTGAACTTCTGAGCATCTTTCATCAGTGTCAGGGATTTTGAAATGTTCTCTGTCTCAGGTTCTCCTGGGAATGAACACCAGATAGTGATTTGCTCAAGTTGCCTACCAGGTGAGCTCATGGTTAGCCTGGACACAGTGCCTAGAAGAAACTCTGGGTAACTATGTCCATTCTGCCAACACATTTGGTGACAGATTCTTCATCCTGGCTTCCAGAGGCTTGTCTCTCAAAGATAGCTACCCGACTGAATATGTCCCCTGCATCCACTAAATGATGCAATGTTGGCTAGCTTAGGGGTGTTCCTTGTGGGTTGCATTCCAAGACACTTGGTAATGTCTGCAGTTTGCCTGAAAGTCTGCTCTCCTGGATGAATGCATTCTTTTGTTTGTTTGTTTGTTTGTTTGTTTGTTTTTGAGACAGGGTTTCTCTGTGTAGCCCTGGCTGTCCTGGAACTCACTCTGTAGACCAGGCTGGCCTCGAACTCAGAAATCCACCTGCCTCTGCCTCCCAAGTGCTGGGATTAAAGGCGTGTGCCACCACAGCTCAGCTGGATGAATGCATTCTTACTCTTTGCTAAAACACAGATATCCTTGAAAGAGGTCACTGGAAAATATGTCTGCAATGATTCCTCCCAGTCAGGACAGCAGCATAATCTTGTGATTCCTGTGACTCCGTAAGCTGTTCTGGCAGTCCAGGGTACTCTGTCAGGCTCAACAGAAGGAAACATGGGAGGGGGTAGATGCTGGCTGAGCAGCGGTGCTGGGAGTTGCAGCCTATTGGTAGGCCTTTATGGTTCCTGGTTTTGATTGAAGGAGAAAGGTTATCATGTTGATTACCTTTCATAAAATCAGAGTTTAGGGAGGAAAAAAGAATAAACAATTATTTTAAAGAAGGCATATTCCAATAGAGCAGAAGGAAAGGCAACCAAAAACTCCAGAAACAATCCCTTTAACTGATGAGTTTTCATACTGAGGCCGTGTGCATCCTCCCTTTTAGGAAGCTTTTTAACTGGCCTAGGAGTGTTGTTAAACCACAGCTACCCAGGGATCTGTGTTCTAGACTTCTCAGATTGGCATTAGGGAGGAATTTCACTTGTTTTAAATACTCCAAAGGTTCTCAGATCTTATGTATTCATAGTCTCAGACCTTTGGGCTTGTAGTGTTCATGGTATACACACTCTGGAATGAGTGACAGAGAACAAAGTTCTAATCTCAGTGACTGTAGGCCATTATGGCCCACTGAGGTCCCAGGCCCTTCATTGTCTCAGAGGTGAGCACTGTAATCATAAATCTACATACAGAAGCAGACATAAAAACCTCCCTGCACATTTTGAGCAGAATTTTCCAGGCCCCACTCACAGAGCCTAGCCAAGTTTACATGTCTCCCAGGCAATGATTTTATCTCCTCATACAAATCTAGTCATTGCCGTTCCTTGTCTTCACTCCCTGGGGCTCCAAATCTCATTTTTCTTCACCTAACAGCATGTAGCACATGCAAAATCAGGGCAGACAGCCAATACCATTAGTAGGTTCTACAATTCTTGGTCTTCTACTTATTTCTTGTTCTTTTCACACATAGTGGAGACAGGGAGACATCTTTACCATTTTTCAGAAGAAAGGTGTCACTTCTAGGTGAAATTCATTGGTCAGCATCCCAAGAGCCCTGTTTCAAGCCAGGTTTATTATCTGTGATAGAAGCTCCGCCCAGCTACAAATAAAGCCTCTGGAATATACTTATGATACAAAAGGATGAGGTTAAATTGGATGCTAGTTAAGTAATTGTGCAATACGGCTCTGAGAACTAGAGACAGCCTGCAAGGCAGAATATCTGAAGCTTGAGCTTTGTCTGAAGAAAATTCTAAGTCAAGTTGCCACTTCCCCTCAGCTTCTCTGCCTGGAAGCTGTTTGCCTGCAGCCTGGGCCCAGCACTCAGCAGATCCTCAACGGGAGCCCACTGTTTACCAGATGCTGGGCGAGAGCCCCTAAGAAGATGTGTGGTTCCATTCAGGAGTGTTTCAGAAATGTTTTGGGTTTTGTTGTTGTTGTTGTTTTGTTTTGTTTTCTTTTTATCTCTTTAGCTCATATGGCTTGCTTTAGACATCAATCAGAAAAAGAGTTAATTTTGCTCCTTAAATTACAAAGTAGGCATCTTAAATTAGGAAATCCTTCCTATAACTGGTTCTGTCAAACTTTTCATATTCAAATACATTCAGATAACAGAAGATTCACCACTTTAACCACTGAGTGAAAGAAGCTAGACATAAAGGCCACAGCTGGTAGACTCCATTTGTATGAGAGCTCCATATCAAGAGATGCATGGAGGCAGAAGGTTGATTAGCAGTTGCCAGGGAACACAGGAGGTGAAGCAGGGGATGCAGTGCCGTGCTGAAGATGCTCCCGTGACAGATGCCGATGGCAGCAGATGACACAGTAGTAAATCCTGTTTAGTTTTATAAACTAAAATTGTTTCATTTTAATTTAAATTTGGTCTGAATATAAACTCCAACTCACTTTTTCCAGGCAAAGGAGAATGTCTCTTGTTACAAGTCCCTCTCTCTCAAAGTAGTTCTGGGACTTATTGAAAAAAATAAATATAAAAAGCTCAGCGCAGGCTTGGCACTCAGTCTACATTGAATAAAAATGAATAATAGATGCTAGTGTATACTATATGCCACAGCAATCCAGAAACAAGAGACAGAGATGGAGACTAAGACAGAGACAGACAGACAGACAGACAGACAGGGAGAGAGAGAGAGAGAGAGAGAGAGAGAGAGAGAGAGAGAGAGAGAGAGTGTAGAAGAGAGCTAGCCTCTGAAGATATGACAGAGCCAGGCTGTAAGGTGAAAAGAATCTATGTAGAGAAGAAAAGTAGATGACAAATTTTCAGTTATCAATAAGAAAAATAATGAAAGTGCGTGGCAGATCTCCACACAATTTGGCATACAGGGTTCTTTATGTGTAGAAAAAGTAGCCTCCCTCTGCATGACAAAGTTGCCATTCACCGGTAAAGCAGGATGGGGATGGTTTTAGCTACAGCTAGCAAACTTGCTCTGTTAAGTTACAGAGGATTGACGGCCAAATAAATAACAGTTTTCAGGCCAGAGCAAAACACAGAAGTCTGGCTGTTCCAGCTGCTTAAAATGTTAAACATCTGGGATGCGGAGGTCATGGTAGCTTAGGAATTAGTGAACAGCAGATGTTCACCTCCCTGTGTGTAACAAGAACAAATACAGAAAATGGCTCTTCTCCTCAATACACTAAACCACTTTTAAGATTCTGAAAAGGTGGTGGCTTATATTTTAAAAGAATTAAATTGATGAATACAGGATACACCAAAAACCTGCAGTTTCTAATCATGCTTGCTACATATACCCCTATACTATGGGCTCAGTGAAGCTGGAGTCTGGTTAGCTTGGGAGAGTATGAGCTATGAGGCTCACAGTGCATTTTTCCAACTATATCTCCATTGATAAGAGTTACATAGCTAATTCAAAAGAGAAGGCACATACTTACTGATAAATGAGTCATTTCTTAATTTTCCCCTGTGAATTCCTGCTCTTCAAGATTGTCTTTGGCAACTGAAGCAAAACTCTATTACCTTTATCTGAAAACCTCTTTTTCCTTTTGCAGCAAGAAGCCAAAACCACATCAAAGCACACCTCGCCATCAGAAGCCACTGACCTTGGCCTACGATGGAGACTTGGACATGTAACTTGAAAAAGGAATCCAAATGTAGACATCAACTGCTGCCTTAAATGCTTTCTCTTTTGTAGCTCTCAGACTTCTCAGTTCTTTGAGGAATCTCATGATGTGATACCTTGGGCAGAATACGAATATGACAAAAGTAATAGTGCCCCAACTTCATTTGGACATGGAGTCAAGAACTACTGGGTCTGCCATTTTGTTTTCAAGTTGTTTGTGGGTGTGTTTTGCTTTTTCGGTTTTCCCAAGAGGCCTGAAAACCCTTCTCTTCCTGTTTGGAAATGAGAGGAAGAGAACCTGAAGGATTTCGCACAGACTTGAGTAAACTTGATCCTCAGCCGCATATTGACAATCCACAGGAAAGTCCAATCGAGGCATTTACTGTAAATGGCGAGTCTGACACTGTATTGTTACGCACTATATTAGTGCAGAGTCCTTATTCCCATACTTCAACATGAGTTTTCTAGAGTTTACATTGGTTCGAAAACTTGCAAATTGGATTGCCTATTTTCATGAACACAGAGAGAATGGGTTGCCATTTCAGAAGTTCTCTGAGTTTTTACCTTTAAATAATGTATTTTATTTTGTAGCCAGGGGATGATGGCACTTTGTGGGCTGCATCTGTTGAGACAGAGGAGTGTGCATTACAACTGGACTAGAGTAAATTGGGTAGTTTCCAGATGAAATGTGCAGAGTGTTAGCAAGGAAATTAGGTGAATGTACTGGAGAATGAGGTAGACTATTTGATAACTAAAACTGTATTTTAACAAAAACCTAGCTGTGTAGATATAGCATTGATCACACACAGTTGTAATTCAGTTTAATGTTGACCAAAATATGCTTTTGTAATTTCAATTTTCTTATCTGAATATTTATAAATTATTTTGAATTTAATTATCTGACCTCATTTAATATACATTGAACACCGATCCTGTTTGTAGCGAGTCTTGTTTTTATAAGGTTTCAATAATATCTAAAACAACACATTAAAAAGCTGAGACCATTTTATGAGCTAATCCTTTGTAATCCCAGATGTTGGAAGTAAGAAGGTGCCATTGTGTGCTATGGATTTGTCTTTATAACAAATAAAGTGCTCAAGAGACTGGAACACTGGCTGGTTTATACTTATTCACTTCCAAAGCCCTGTGCTTTGACAAAAGCAATTTAATACTCATTTCTCCGTGCCACCATTTTAAAGACTGACAGATAAAAATCACTGATAGAGAAAAAGAAACCCCATTTTCTCAATATTATCATCTGTACCATTATATAGGCATCAATCACAGAGACTGAAAAACATGGAAGGAAGATTTATAGCCTGCATGGTATCAGACCAAAGGATTACTGTAACCCTGGAAACATCGATATGTAAATGACCCAAGAGAACTAAAAAACTGGTAAAGACAGAAAGATGTGAAGGAACAAAACAGGAGTTTTTATTCACATGGTGACATTGTTAACTGTCCAACAGATAGTCAAGCCTTTGTTAATTGCTCTTCACCAATGCGGCCAAGTTTTACCAGAAACAGGAAATGAAAGAGATTACCTTACTACCAACACTCTACAAGCTGGCCTTTCATTGATTAGTTTCTCTGAATTATCAGCCATGGGAGAAACAACTTAAAAGAGCCTAACTTGGAGACTAGCCTGATACTACCTTTCATTGCCCATGTCACCCAGGAATATAAAGTATAACCAAAGGGAGATAAAACATCATTTTTAACATGCACATAAATGGTAAATATAAAATCTTAGTATTCAGTAAATATCACAAAAAATAATGTGTCTGTGATTAGCACTTTATAGCACATTCAGGATTGGAACACCGGGGTCATTACATGTTCTCATTCATTACAGATTCAACTATTATAATACATATTGAATTTGCATTAAAATATTAGATTTTCTACATTTCTGGCTTGGGTAAAATTGTTTCTTCAATAATACAAATGACATGAAATGGTTTGATTTTTAGTTTATTCTCACTTCCCACATATCATTGTCAATATAGATTCTACTCACTTATTAAAACAATACATATTTATTGAACATCTGCCAAAAATAGGTACAGTTCTCAGAGGTACATTGCTGATTCAATAAAATATATCCTTTTCTGACTTTCATACCACTTTAAAATTATGCCACACAGAGCCAAAGAGAGGAACTCCACCCTGATGTAGTAAAGAGAACCAAACACTGCAAATGAAAAGATATCCTATGAGCTGACATCAGTTCCCAGCGTTCATTCACCAGGTATATGAACACTTTATGTAGGTAAAGCATATTACTTATAAAACAAAATGTAATTATATGTAGTTCTCTTGAGTATAAAAGTATATGTCTGAAGACAAGCAATGCTCCACCAAATAGCTACTGGCCTTAACACCATCTAATGTCACCTTTCAACTCACTACTACTATTTGGTGAATGGAACAAAGCGATTATGTGAATCCTAATGCCATATTGCTATTCCCACATATCAGTGCATCCCTGGGCCCTCATAAGAGAAGCTTTTTCTTGTAGTAGATAGTAATTAACACAGAGATCCACATCTGGACAGTGTGTAGAGAGTGGGAGACTCTGAAGCACTCAGCCCTAAATGAGATGTCTTTCTCAAACCCATCCACGTAATATTCAGGGACCTATGAGAAAGAAGAGGCATTGGAAAATCTAAAGTAGGTGATGACTCCAAGGAAAATGTCCAGACACAATGGGCCAGAAGCACATAGGAAGTTACAGAGACCGTGGCAGCATGCGAAAGGCCTGTACAAGTTCAGTCCAGACAGGGTTCCAGCATGGAGAAGGGGAAGCAGACACAGGGTCTCACCTCTAATCAAGAGGTTATATACAACTATTACCTGCTGGGAAAGGGAAACCAAATTTCTTCAATGGAGTGTCACTAGAAATATCAACCACTCTCCAGGGCAGGCCAAAGACCCAAGAGTAGTTGTCAAACACAAAACAGACTCCATCATGGGTTTTGCAGTGTTGTGTTATGCTTTTGGGCATTCTTTGTTTGTGTGTGTGTGTGTGTGTGTGTGTGTGTGTGTGTGTGTGTGTGTGTGTGTGTGTTAGTGTGTGTGTATTAGTGTGTGTGTATGTGTGTTAATGTGTGTGTGCACTTTTGTTTACTATGTATTGGCATCAGGCCCTCCCAAACCTATGACACCTATGATAGGTGACAGCATGACCTGCAGACCTATTGCCAAAAAGCTTTGCTTTTTTTGTTTGTTTGATTGATTGGTTTGGATCTGTTGAGGGGAGGAGAGATAAGGGAAGTGAACGAAAATGAAGTTGGATGGATAAGGAGTCAGGGGAGGGGAGGAACTGGGAGAAGTCGAGGAAGGAGATTATGATCAAAATATACTGTAAGTACAAAAATTATTAAAATAGTAAAGTCACCTTTAATAGTGAATATCAGAAGAAATTTAATTGTGTATCACTGACAGTATATAACACACATCGCAGGTAAGTAGCTTGCAGAAATACTGATTTTGTCAAGAAAGAGATCTTTTTTACTTTTGGATTAACTCTTTTAACTTAGAAATTTCACATAAATATATAGATTTCTAGTTTCCCTGGAAAATTCAGATTTTAGTTACATAGTGATAAGATGCTGTTATTAACTGAATGCTGGCCAACTCTTCAGAATTGACATTCACTCTCATCTATATAACAGGTATTTATGGAATATTTCCTGTACATTAAATACTTTTTTATTCAATGCGCATAGCTTCAAAATTTAGACGAGAGATCTGAATGCTACTCTCATAAAACTTAAAGGAGATAAAAACCAAAGCATAAAGAAAACATGCTTACATTGTAAAAATGTCACAATCAAGACCATACTGTCCAGATTGGATGAAGAGAAATTTATGTAGGGGACAGTAGTTTGGATATGGTTGTCAGAAATATCATTAAGATAACATTTTATTTGGTAACATATAGCATATAACTGCATAAGGATGGAAATCCATAATCTATGGGAAGTGCTGCAGGTGGACATTCATGTGAGAGCAGCTAATGTCAAAGCCAAAAATAGGACTAAACTTGATGCTGACTATAGACACAGTGAAAACCAGTAAGAATGGCAGTGTGGACTCAGAAAGACAGCATGATGTTTGCAAATCCTTTCTTAGTAAGGCACCCCCAGAGAAAACGTAATACTTTAATACTGTAATCCAGCAGCCCAGACATGATAATTCAGGATCCAAATTTTTGTATACATTTTGTAAATTTTTGACTAGGTTCAGGAGCTAATTTTTTAAATAAAGTTCAATTAGAGCACAGCCAATCCCATTCACTTATAGGTTATCTGTGACTTCCTTTTTACCAGGCACAGTGTGAGTCCTTGTATCTGAAATCCTGTGGCCCACAAAGCTGAAGTTACCTCTGGACTACATAGAAAACAATTATGGTCCCCTTTCCTGCTGACACATACAATTGGCAGTTTCTAGCCAGTATTAGCTGCTCCCATTTCTCTCTCTCTCTCTCTCTCTCTCTCTCTCTCTCTCTCTCTCTCTCTCTCTCTCTCTCTCTCTCTCCCCTCTCTCTCTGTCTGTCTCTCTCTCTCCTCTCTCTCTCTCTGTCTGTGTGTGTGTGTGTGTGTGTGTGTGTGTGTGTGTGTGTGTGTCTATGTGTGGGACTGTCTCTTTCTCTGTCTCTCTGTTTCTCTTTGTGGCTCTCAACCTAAACCTGTTATTATTGTAAATATCTAGATTATAACTTTTTGTTTATTTTTGTCTTCATGTTGAAACATTAACCCCGTGAGGACAAGGATCTAAATTTTCTTCACTAAAGAGTCTGAAATCTTTGGCTTATGATTAATGCCTAAGGAATGTTTATAGTATAATTAAATGAAGTATAGAAATAAGTAGTATTCAGTGCACAGCTGTAGTGAGGAATTTATACAGTATCTTTAATGTTATAGACAGCTGCAGGTTTTCAAGCAGTGGAGTGAAATGACAAGGTCAGGCCACTCCTAGTCTTCCAACTTCAAAACAAGGATATTAGTGTGACCCAGCTACAATAGAGCTTCGCTGACCAACTGACATGTTGAAGCACACAGTGTTCTGCTAGTGATTAACACAGATGCTCATGTATTTGTGTCTCTCCAATTTGAGGAAAGCCAAATCAGGTATTGTGGGTTAAAATGGTGGCTCACGTCTGGCCCACCATAGGACTAGGGCCGCTCATGAAGGCAGGACACAGGAACTTTGACTGCATGTACCCCATGCCACTGCCATCATTGGGTGGGTGTCAGGCTGTGAGAAGCCACAGAACCGAGCTCTGGGATTGGGGAGGTACAGACTAAGGTCCCTGAGGACCTGCCAGAGTCTGGCTCAGATTCTCGGGCATGACAGGTGCCTCTGGGTGCTTCAGAAGGGCTAAGAACAGAGTGGGAGCCCACGGGTGGGCACTAGCCCAGGGCCAAAGGGAAAGGGGCAGGAGAAGAGAGCTCCCACTGGATCCTGTGGGAAGGAGCGTGTACTGGCTAGTTTTGTATCAACTTGACACAGCTGGAGTTATCACAGAGAAAGGAGCTTCAGTTGAGGAAATGCCTTCATGACATCCAACTGTAAGGCATTTTCACAATTAGTGATCAAAGAGGAAAGGCCCCTTGTGGGTGGGACCATCTCTGGGCTGGTAGTCTTGGTTCTATAAGAGAGCAGGCTGAGCAAGCCAAGGAAAGCAAGCCAGTAAAGAACATCCCTCCATGGTCTCTGCATCAGCTCCTGCTTCCTGACCTGCTTAAGATCCAGTCCTGACTTCCTTGGTGATGAACAGCAGTATGGAAGTGTAAGCCAAATAAAGCCTTTCCTCCCCAACTTGCTTCTTGGTCATGATGTTTGTGCAGGAATAGAAACCCTGACTAAGACAGGGTTGGGGAGACTAAGGTCCCTGAGGACCTGCCAGAGTCTAGCTCAGATTCTCAGGCATGACAGATGCCTCTGGGTGCTTCAGAAGAGCTGAGAACAGAATGGGAGCCCACGGGTGGGCACTAGCCCAGGGCCGAAGGGAAAGGGGCAGGAAGAGAGAGCTCCCACTGAATCCTGTGGGAAGGAGAGTGTCTCTGGCTTTTGGGGGAGGGCAGCTTGGTTTGGTGGAAACTGTGTCTGGAAATGCAGGGAGGCCTCCTGCAGGAGATTAGAAGCAGCTCTTTAGAGGAAGACCTGCTCTATTGCTCCAGCTTGGCAGATCCTGATGAGAAGAGGCAGTCCATGGTTTTAAGGTGTTTATTGTTATGGTGGGAAGGGGGAGCTAAGAGGGTAGTAGAGGCAGAGAAAGACAGAGAGGGGGGAAGAGTAGAGAAGTAGAGACCAGCCATGGCCACATGGAGAGAGGGGAGAAGAGAATGCTGAGAGAGGGGGAGCAAGAGGGCAAGAGAGAGCCAAGCACAAGAGAGTAAGAGAGGGAGGAGGGAGCAAGCAGCTCCTTTTATAGTAAGTGGGCCAGGCATACCTGGTTGCTGCCAGGTAACTGTAGGGAGGATCATACCTGGCTTTTGCCAGGTAACTGTAGGGGTGGAGTCCAGACAATAGCAGGGGCTTGGGGCATTGTCTAACATGACTAATGACCACAGAATTATGGAGTGAGGCCTCCTGTCAGAAGTCTAGTGTCTGGGAGTGTGGCAAACTTCCTTCCATCCCTTGCAGAGTTATCTGCTGGATCTCTGGGGTTTTAACCTAGCTCAACCAGAAAACAGGTTGCCTTTCACGATCCCACAAGGTATGGCCTCATTTAGAGGAATTTTAATCCAGCAACATGGCTGCTCTGTCAAGGAATCACACCCAAAGACTATGTGATATGGCTGGAATGCAGCCATGCCACACATCATTAATCCCTCTGGCTGGAATATAGATATGCCATTAGTACACACATTTCAGGTAAAATTAGTTTGAGAAAGGAAGGAGCCATGTCTGAAAGCCCCATCTAATTGAGGGACAGACAAAGTGACAAATCAGAAAAATATTTGACCAAGTGAGTCAGAGATGGGATACACCCAACTCTAATGAGAACACCACAGGAAAAGAGACTACTTAAGAGCAGTGCAGGGGGTGTCAGTCAGCTGGGGGTCAGGGCAGTCAGTTAAGTTCAGAGTTTATGAGAGTTCAGTATAGTGGAGTTGCTGTCCAGTTCAGTAAAATGCAGTTCATTTGAGCTCAGTTCAGAAGAGAGGAGTTAAGTTCAGAACATTTCAATTCAGTACAGTTACACTGAGTGCAGTTGAGCTCAGCACTAGTCTAGAGACAATCCTTCAAGCAAAGCAATTCAGTCAGAAGCTAAGAGAAGCCAATTTGAATCAGTGAGCTTGGAGAGGTTTTTGAGCAAGAACTGCTGAGTTGAACAAGCCAGACAGAATACAGAAAAAGCTAGAAAGTAGAATTTATTCAGCACTAAGTATTGGAGGCTGAAACATTCTAGGCCTAGGTTAGCAGATAAAGACTGGAAGTTGAAGCTTTCAAGGTCTGAGTTTATAGAAGATTAGATTGTATGAAGACTAGAAGCTTCTATATCTACACCTAGGGACAGTTAGGTAGAAATGCTCTGGGCTCAGTCCAAGCCATGTATCTATAAAACTCGGATATGGCTTTTATCTCATCACTTCATCAGAGGAAATAAAAGTGACATTTTCACTTATAGCCTTATCCACTAATACCATTGGGTTATGGGTTATCCTTTTCTGTAAAAATGTGTAAAGATTAACACATGCTACAATGGACAACAATCACAATCTATTAATATGTGTTTTCCAAAACTGAACAAAGTTTGGAGCCACTCCTAAGACTGTTGGGCTCATTAGAACAATTGATTAACCATTTTCTGTGATCATGATAGTGACATAAATGGATTCATAAATACAATCCTGAAAATTTGAAAGCAGAATACTGAGAAAAGACTTAGAAAGAAACTCACTGTGTAGGCACACATTGATGACTGAAGCCTTTTTGTTGACGATAAAGGAAGAAGTAGTTGATAACTTGCTGTCCCAAAGATTCAAGGTTATCTTAACAATCCTCCTGGGAAAACATGGCTAGTGGTAAATATCACACTGTTGTGCTGAATCACCAATAGCCTTTCATACTGTAAAGTGTAAAGCCCTTCACAAGCAAAAGGAACTAGCTCCCTGCAGCTCCTTACAGCTGGGTTCCTCAGAACTCAGTGTCTAGAAGGTTCTTATTCCACGTCTACAAAAGTATAGTCTTATAAATAGAATTCTAGAAGTGGCAATTAATCATGGGTAGATTCGTCTGCTACTCAACTGCCTAATTAAAACTATTCCCAAGTTTACTGTTGAGTTTAAGACTGGGGAACTTAGAAACCAAGCTATTTAGCCACAAGCCCAGTTATCATATGTGTCCATATATGCATAGATCAAATATATTTCTTAAAATACAACTTGGCCTTCCTTTGAGGTTTATAAAGAAAAACCGACAGACTTACAAGATCACTAGCATGAGAAAGCAAACTATGATTTGTTTCCAGACTTCCTTGTTTCATGAACTCTGGTTCAGATCACCAGTAATACTTTTACTGTGTTTGACATCCCCATGCCAATTCTAAACTTCTTTAAGATTTAGCCATGATAAAAACAAAATATTAATAATTCATGGCTTAAGAATGTAGAAACCCTTTTAAAAACACAAAACACCAATAAATTAAGAGAAAATTACTACTTTATTTAACTTTTAAAAACCACAATTTTTAAATTTCTAGACAACTAAGTGACTGTGGGCTCCTGCAGTTTTCCAGATCTGAGAATGAAACTGGCCACTGCCACCTCATTTCCTGCTTTCTATTGATTTTCATCACAGCGATCAATGATAACCAGCTTCATAAAGATGTGACATCATCGAAAGAAATGTGCTGCAATCCCATTGTTGAAATATGAACTACCTCAAGCCAGTAGTTTACAAGAAACTGACAGATGCTCTGTTTTGCTGTATTATCCTCATAAATATAAAAACTGTGGATGTAATCCTCAAGAGACTTTTGATACATAGCAAATCAGAGTGATATTTCTGGGTGGCTGCAAGTACATTATGGTGTCAGATACCCATGTCGATTTTCTAGAAGATTGTTTTTCATCTGAGGGATGAATAACTGCTTAAGCCTCATTTTTTTGTTGTTCATAAAAATACAACTTCAATTTATTTCTCAAATCTCCAAAATATCTCTCTATCAAACCTATTGATTTGCTACATGTTTAAAACACAAAGGGAGCAGTGAAGGGATGTCTTGTACATAACCACTCATCCTTCATAAGTGAATTACTTGCAAATATTGAGATTTATCTTAAAGTGGAAAAACATGTTTTCTTTCTCCCCATGTTTTCTACTACCACGTCCTCTCTAGCATGTCTCTATTAACAAGTTTTCAACAAACTGCATTCGTATTTGTCCTAGTCTGCTTTCTACGTATATGATAAAACACTAAGTGAAGCCAACTTTAGGGGTGAAGGGTTTATTTGGTTTATGGCTTAAAGCTCATCACGAGAGGCCCAGGCAGGAACCTAGAGGGAGGAACTAAGGAAGAGATGATGGGGAAATGTGGCCTATTGGCTGCCTACTTCTGCTTTGCTCAGCTCTCTTTCTTACACAATAAAGTATCACCTGCCCAGGGGTGCCACCACCCACAGAGGTTAATCTACTTTAATCATTAAGCAACAAAATGTCCAATGCCCTCTGCTGGCCTCACTGGGCACCTACACTCACATGCCATACACACACACACACATCAATACACACAATTGATGTGTTCTTCCCTGGGGAGATCCAACTCTCCTGCTCCCTACTTTCCTCAGCTGCCTATTGTTCTCTGTATAGGTCTGGGGCCTCTTGGGATTGTCCCACTCAGGTTGTCACGTCCATTGGTGTCATACTTGTTCAGCTCACCTCTGCGAAATCATGCTGCTGAGACGTTTTGGGCATAGCTTCTGATGTTACCAGGAAACACAACCTCATGGCAAATCCTCTTACATTCTTGCTACCCTCTACTCCTCAATGTTCCCTGAGTGATAGGTGCTGGAGTGTTCTGTAGATATATCCACTGGGACTGGGCTCTGTGAGTCTACATTTGGATCAACTATGTTTCCTCTGTTGCAGTTTTCTTGATGGCAAGGAGTTTACTTTTCTTTACATGTACATGGCACATATGCAGTTTATTTTCTTTATCCTTAGCTGCAGAAGGCTGTCTGGCTATTCCATTTCCTGGATATTGTTACTAGTACAACAATAAACATGAACATACAAGAGTTTCTATGTTGTGTTGGCTTAGAGTTTTTAGATACATACCTTGGTGGTATAGTTGGTATGGAAGCTGCACTTTCCATTTTATTAGGGAACACCATAGAGTTGTCAATACTGTGTGACATGGTTGGCATTCCCATTACTAGTATGCATGGGCTCTTCTATTTCAGAGCATCTTTGTCAGCATTTGTTATTTGCTTTCTTGCTGATAGTGGTTCTCACTGGGCTGCTACAGATCTCAAAGGCAGTTAGTTTGCATTTTCTCTAATGTCTAAGGATGGAAACTACTTTCAAGTTTTTGCCAACCAAATGTATTTCTTTCTTCCAGAACTATCTATTAAGTTCATTAGTGTATTTACTAGTTGGATATTTTGTGGGATTTGGTGTTTTGGGGGTTTTTTTAATTAGATATTTTCTTCCTTTACATTTCAAATGCTATCCTGAAAGTCCCCTATACCCTCCACCTGCCCTGCTTCCCAACCCACCCACTCCTGCTTCCTGACCCTGGCATTCCCCTGTACTGGAACATATAATCTTCGAAAGACCAAGGGGTGTTAAATCTTTACTATCATATATATCCCCAAGATATTAACATACTGTGTGATGTACAGCTACCATCTTTCCCCATTCTTCAGGCTGCCTCTTGACTAGTTATTCTGTACTTCTATGTGAAAAAGTGTTTTAGTTTATATAATCCTATTGGTCAATTTTCAAGATTATTTCCTGTGTTCTTGAAGTCCTGTTAAGAAAAGTTCTCATTGATGTCTCTATTTTGAAGTATTTACACTAGAATTCTCATAGTTCCAGTCCCTACATTAAATCATTGATCCATTTTGATAGATTCTCATGCAAGGTAGAAGGCATGGGTATTGCTTCATGCTTCTGTTTGTAGAAATCCAGTTTTCCTGGTACCATTTGTTAAAGATGCTCTCTTCTCCACTGGCTATTACTTTCAAATTTGTTAAAACTAAGTGACTGTAACCTGTACATTTATTTCTGAGTCCTCCACGCATCTGCTTCTGTGCCACTAACATGCAGTTTTCTTTGGTGTTTTCCACTCTGGCTTACACTATGATTTGAGACTGGGAACTGTGATACCTTGATTGGTGCAGGTTGATTTAAGTATTTAGGGCCTTTTGTGCTTCCATATGAACTTAAGGATTGTTTCATTTTTCTGGTTCTGTGAAGAATGACATTGGAATTTTCATGAAGACTGAATCTGTAGTTTTCAAAAATGCAGGGATTTTCACAAAATTAATTCTGCCTATTATGACCATAAGGAGGTTCCATCTTTCAGTGTCTTCTTTAATTTCTTTCTTTAGAATCTTAAAGTTGTTTTGCAGAGGCTCCACACCCCTTTGGTTAGGTTTATCCCTAGGTATGTTTAAGCTATTGTGAATGAGATTTTCCATCTCTGATTTCTTTCTTGATTCATTCATTACTAGTATACAGAAAACTTTCTGATTTTGTTCATTGATTTTATGTCTTGCTATAATTCTGCAAGTGTTTTATCACGTCTGAGAGTTTTCTGGTAGTGTCTTTAGAGTCTTTCAAGTATAGGATCTTGTCATCTGCATTTGAATGAGAAGAGAGGGTAAGCAACTAGCCTGTTTCCAGAGTGTAGAGATAGCACTCTGGGGTTTTCCTCAGGTCTATCAGATGGAGCCTTCCTAGTTGTCTTAGTCAGGGTTTCTATTCCTGCACAAACATCATGACCAAGAAGCAAGTTGGGGAGGAAAGGGTTTATTTGGCTTACACTTCCATACTGCTGTTTATCACCAAAGGAAGTCAGGACTGGAACTCAAGCAGGCCAGGGAGCAGGAGCTGATGCAGAGGCCATGGAGGGATGTTCTTTACTGGCTTGCCTCACCTGGCTTGCTCAGCCTGCTCTCTTATAAAACCCAAGACTACCAGCCCAGAGATGGTCCCACCCACAAGGGGCCTTTCCCCCTTGATCACTAATTGAGAAAATGCCTTACAGTTGGATCTCATGGAGGCATTTCCTCAACTGAAGCTCCTTTCTCTGTGATAACTCCAGCTGTGTCAAGTTGACACAAAACTAGCCAGTACAATTGACCCCTTGTCAACTTGACACACAAAAACATCACTAGTAAGCCTCAACCCTTACAATCTTATTCATCCCCAAGATCTAAATAACTTTAAAAGTCCCACAGCCTTTACATATTCTTAAAATTTCAATCTCTTTAAAATATCCATCTTTTTTAAAATCCAAAGTCTTTTTACAATTAAAAGTCTCTTAACTGTGGGCTCCACTAAAACAGTTTCTTCCTTCAAGAGGGAAAATATCAGGGCACAGTCACAATCAAAAGCAAAAGTCAATCTCCAACTGTCCAATGTCTGGGATCCAACTCACGATCTTCTGGGCTCCTCCAAGGGCTTGGGTCACTTCTCCAGCCATGCCTTTTGTAGCACACGCATCATCCTCTAGGCTCCAGATGCCTGTACCCCACTGCTGCTGCTGCTCTTGTTGGTCATCTCATGGTACTGGCATCCCCAAAACACTGCATGACCCCTTCAGTCCTGGGCCTTCAATTGCAACTGAGGCTGCACCTTCACCAATGGCCTTCCATGGCCTCTCACAGTACCGAGCCTCAGCTGCTTTGTGTGACTCCTTCATGCCTTCAAAACCAGTACCACCTGGGTGACCCTTACATATTACCAAGTCCCGCTGCAGCAGGAGTACAACCTTGGCCATCTCTGGAACACAGCCTCTTTGTGCTTTCAGAAAACACTTCCCAGAAGATGTCACCTCAATGATGCTGGTCTCTTCTTAATCACCACTAATTTCTTAGCTCCAGCTAACCAGCATCAATAGTCCCAGTAATGCAAAGTTTTTGCTTTGGTAGTTCTGGTATCTTGTTAATCACAGCTGATTCTTCAGCCCCAGCTAACCAGAACTACAGAATCTTCACAATCAAAACAGCAATGGCCCTGAAAAGAGTCTTTAATTTTCCCTCTGAAATTTCACAAACCAGAGCTCCATCTTCTGCAGTGTTCTCAACATTATCTTCCAAGCTCCTACACGACATCCGACAGAGCTCTTAACAATGGATGGATCTTCAAGCCCAAAGTTCCAAAGTCCTTCCACAGTCCTCCCCAAAATATGGTCAGATTGTCACAGGAATACCCCACTCTGCTGGTACCAATTTGTCTTAGTCGGGGTTTCTATTCCTGCACAAACATCATGACCAAGAAGCAAGTTGGGGAGGAAAGGGTTTATTTGGCTTACACTTCCATACTGCTGTTTATCACCAAAGGAAGTCAGGACTGGAACTCAAGCAGGCCAGGGAGCAGGAGCTGATGCAGAGGCCATGGAGGGATGTTCTTTACTGGCTTGCCTCACCTGGCTTGCTCAGCCTGCTCTCTTATAAAACCCAAGACTACCAGCCCAGAGATGGTCCCACCCACAAGGGGCCTTTCCCCCTTGATCACTAATTGAGAAAATGCCTTACAGTTGGATCTCATGGAGGCATTTCCTCAACTGAAGCTCCTTTCTCTGTGATAACTCCAGCTGTGTCAAGTTGACACAAAACTAGCCAGTACACTAGTGCTGAGGGATGCCCCTTCAATTCCTATTTTCTCTGGTGCTTTTCTCATCAAAGGATGTAGAACTTTGTTGAAGGCTTTTCTGCATCAATTGAGATGATCATGTAATTTCTGTCCTTAAAGCTACTCATGCAATGAATCACATTTATTGATTTTTAGGGGAAAGAACTTAAAACACATCTCTGGAATGAATCTAATTTTATTGCAGTATAAGATCCTTTTAAAAATTAATTTGTATTAATTGCTTAAAAATTTTCATACAATATATATTTTACTAGATATTTTCTTTACTTACATTTCAAATGTTATCCCCTTTCCTAGTTTCCCCTCTGAAACCTCCCTATCCCTCTCCCCTTCCCCCTGCTCACCAACCCACCCACTGCCACTTCCGGGGCCCTGGCATTCCCCTATACTGGGGCATAGAACCTTCACAGGACCAAGGGCCTCTCCTCCCATTGATGACTGACTAGGCCATCCTCTGCTACATATGCAGCTAGAGCCATGAGTCCCACCATGTGTTTTCTTTGGTTGGTGGTTTAGTCCCTGGGAGCTCTGGAGGTACTGGTTAGTTCATATTGCCATTCTTTCTATGGGGCTGCAAAATCTTTCAGCTCCTTGGGTACTTT
Organism: Mus musculus; assembly: GCF_000001635.26. NCBI lineage: Eukaryota > Metazoa > Chordata > Mammalia > Rodentia > Muridae > Mus > Mus musculus. Next base: position 130,232,614 of record NC_000067.6, read on the forward strand.
CTCTACCTCCTTCATTGAGGACCCTGTGCTCTGTCCAATGGATGACTGTAAGCATCCACTTCTGTATTTGTGAGGCACAGGCAGAGCCTCTCAGGAGACAGCTATGTCAGGATCCTGTCAGCAATCTCTTATTGGCATGCACAATAGTGTCTTGTTTTCATGGTTGTTTATGTGATGGATCCCCAGGTGGGGCAGTAAGAAAGTTTTGTGCTCAATCTGGAGAAGCAAATAGACTTTCTTTTTGTTTGTTTTGTTTTGTTTTTGTTTTGTTTTGTTTTGTTCTTTGAGACAGGGTTTCTCTGTATAGCCCTCACTACCCTGGAACTCACTCTATAGACCAGGCTGGCCTTGAACTCAGAAATATACCTGCATCAATCTCCCACATATTGGGATTTAAAGATGTGTGCCACCACTGCCCAGTGACATATTCTTGAAAAATAAAATTTTACACCTGTAAACCTATGTTTTACTCAAAAAGACATTTCTTGCTAATGCTCTTTTCTCAGTGGATCATGACTTTGTGTATTACAATTTAATTTTATCTGCACCGTATCTTTCAAACATGAAAATAACCACTATCATATCCCATCCTAAGATTCAGAGAAAATAAAAATGCCTTTAACATTGGGTACTAATTCTAATTTCTTACCTCCCTAAATATCCCTTAAAATGATCTTTATTCCATCAATATATAAAAATCCCAAATATTTGATGTGTTGACCTCTTTGACATTAATTAATCTGAAACTACATTTTATGTATTATTACCAATTTAGTTAAGCTACCTTTAAAGACAATGAGTAAATTTGTAAATTTGAATTTTTATTAATTGCACCTGTATAGTATAGAACCTGGAAATAAATAGAATATCAATATTTGAGACTTTGGAGATTAAGATTCTTTTTCTCTAAAACTCTTAGGCTATACTTTGCAGCTCATGACTGTAAATGTAACTTTTATTTGCCTGATGTAATTGTCATCTCAGAGGCTTACTGCTCAATAAGCTCACCCTTTCTAGTTCTTTCTGAATTGTGGCTGGGTGTTTCAACTTAGCCGTTCTTGCTCAAACTCCTCTCAAGCTGAATAATTCAATCTGGCTTCTCTCAGCTTCTCACTGAATAGCTCTTCTTGGCCTCAACTCTGGCAATTTGTTCTAATCTCTTCTAATTCTGTGGTTTCAGCTGTCTCTGCTGCCCTACATGAGCTCCACTGTACTGCACTGCACTCACTACACTGACTCCCAACTGACTCACTCTATCTCCCTGAGCTGCTCTTAAATAGCTTTTCTTTCTTGTGCTGTTCTCATCAGAGTTGGGTTTATCCTATGTCAGACTCAATCTGCCAAATCTCTCTCTGACTCCTCACTTTGTCTGCCCCTCAATTAGATATCATTTCCAAATGTGGCTGCTTCCTTCTATAAGCTAATTTGACCTTAAAGGTATACATCTTTACTAAGGGCCTGTCTGTATTCCAGCTAGAAGGATTAAAGATGTATGGCATGGCTTCACTCCAATCAGATCAAACAGACCTTGGTCTTTGGATTTAATTCCTTGCCAGAGCAGCCATGTTGCTGAATTAAAGTTCCTGTACATATGACAAATGGTAAGTGCATGCATATCTGGAAATAAGTTTTTTAAAGATGTTTTTGTAAATAGTAGAAATTTTAGGCTGGATGTGTGGAGTGCAGATGCACAGAGATAGATTTATTTGAATTCAACTCAAATACAGAATTGTTTCTCATACCAAGCAGTTTTCTGAAATGTACATTGTAGCTTTATTCACTTGAACATGTTATAGCTCTTCATCTTCTGAGATGGGCCTGCCTCTGTGTGTGTTGACTGAGCTTCCTTGGTGAAAGGACCCCCAATCCCTTTCAAACAGAAAACTAAGATGTCCTGTAATATTTGTTATGTATGTTAAAACACACTGATTCCTAGAGGTTGGGATGGGGGCACAAATAATTGGCTACCCTGGCTATGCTAAGTAAGATATTCACTCATACAAATTTCAGGAACTATGTGGAAGGATGGTTTCTTAATAGATTCTATGAAGAATCTCTCATGATAGTAGAAGAAAGTCAGAGCCTCCAAAAATGTGGATGCCTTCATATAACAGGCATGTAATATTTAATAAAATCCTATGTCATGCTGACGGCCCCTGAGACATCACTACCTCACCTGGGTGTGGCCTGTTACAGCCTGCTCAGACACAGATCATGGATTTGCATCACCATTAAGGGTTAGCTTTGCTAGAGAAGCTCAAACTGTCTTCAGATTCCATCAACATTTTGACAATTAACAAATTCTGGGTTTATAGATAGATCTATAAGTTACTATACCCCAGGTAGTGCTTTGTTGTCATACCCTGGTCACCAATGAGTTCTATACCCAAGCTATCAGAATACTCTGTACTTTGGGTAGTCATTCTAGAACATGTTTATGATATTTCTACTTGTCTGTAGTCTGACAGTTGATCAAACTACCAACATTTTCTCTGAGTTTCTTTTTTAACTTGTCACTCAGATATGCATCAAGCATTCAGGATTAGACTTGCCAACATACTCAACTCTATGGTCAACAGGACATTGATCATTATCAATTCCAGAAGTCATCATGAGTCAGACCAATCAAGTCTTTCTTTGAAGAATAAGATTCTGAGAAGCTTGTGTAAGAAATTAAGTAAACATAGGGATACAGAGAAGTGCCAGAGTCACCAATGTTGTATTTATAGGTAGTAGAATACTTAAACTTTGCTGTCAAAATAAGATGAAGTGACTGGCTACATACACTTGGGATTTCTTGACTCACTTCTTCAGCTTTGCATGAGTAAATGGCTATCCCCGTAATTTAAGAAAATATGTTTCTACTTGTGTGCTTTTATCAACATAACACAAATAAGCCACATAGGAAGGAAGGACCTCAGTTGAAAAATTACCTCCAGCAAATTACCAAGTCTACAGGGCATTTTCTTGATTAATGATTCATGTGGGACCATCATTTTACAGCTGGTGGCATCACCTCTGAGCAGGTAATTCTAGGTGGTACAAAAAAGCAAACTGAGTAAGCCATGTAAGCAATCCAGAAAGAAGTCTTCTTATAGCCTCTGCATCAGGTCCTGCCTACAGATTCCTGCCTTGAGTTCCTGACTTGATTTCCCCCAATGATGGACTGTCATCTGTAAGATGAAATAATCCCTTTCCTACCCAAGTTGCTTTTGGACTGTATACATCACAGTGACACTTAAGCAAACCAGATAAGCTGTGTTTATTGATTTATTTACTTTGGAAAATGCAGAATAGATTACATGACTTGAAATAATATTGAAGTTGCATAATACTCCTTTTCCCTAAGATATTTTCTTTATCTTAGACATTCTGCCATATTTGAAATTTAACTGTATATATAAATCTCAGTCTTCAACAATGATATATTTAACCCTTCATCAATACTAACAATTCTTTTTCCTCTGCCCTCTATAGGTCAAAGGCACTCCACTTTGGCTGAGAAACATATTCAGTTATATTCTCCAATGGGCATCCAGTCCAGTAGCTATTGTCTTTCATCAACTGTCTAAAAGTAGACTCTGCTTTGGTCAATATTTGGAAGATTCTGTCTCATCCATTCTTCTACCTTTGAAGTGTCTATAACACTTTCTCCTTTGCTTTACATGGCACAAATCAGCCTAGTTTCTCATAAATACAGACTACATACATAAATCTTCTTTTTGCCACTTACCAAATTCATAGAGTTCTTTATTCTTTTTCTTAATCCAAACTATCTGCTTTTTGGAACTTTTACAGAGATATTCTAGAGCTCTCCACTATTGGTGGACTAGGTGGCTCCCTTGTTACTCAGATCCCACATTTCCTCCCTTCTTGAATTAATCCAATATTTTGCTTAAGAATACCTTGAAGTTGGATTCTTAGAAAAGTTATACAAAGCAGGAATAAGGAACAAGAAGTCAGTGAATGGCTTTGAAGTTGTTTTCTAATAATGTTGACGTAGAAGAGACTATATTGCTGGCCTAAGCTAGCTGGACATCTTACATTTGATTGCTTTCAACTCCCTATTTCTTGGAAAAGTGCTCTGTTGCTATATTCAGTTTGATTTTATGGCATCTAGTAAGGGTAACTTCATTCTATAATAACTTGATTTTTCTGGAGCTCAGTTCAGGAGCTTCAGTAGAAAACAACTTCCCATATGTTCAATTTATTGTCTCTCACATTGTCATTCAGGTCTGTGCACCCAGACTATTGAAGAAATAAAAGGTGTGATTTGAGGTTAACATAAAAACATTTTGATTTCTAGCTTGCTGTCCTTGAGCAAAAGAGAGTATTGTGTTGTAAGTAAATGCAAGCAATCCTATAGGGAGCCTATGGAAAATATCAGAAGACTCTGCCCAACATCCAATACCAGCATGAAGTTGCAGCCATATATGTGAGCCATTTTGGGCACCAATGACCCATCTCTGTGCAGTCTTTCAGATGAGTGCAAGCATAGTCGGTGCTTGGCCTCTGCTCATTCCCTTTGTTTCCCAGGTGCCATTAGAGGAGCAGCTTGCTCTACTTGGATTACCCCATATTGTGTCTTGCCTCATGAGAAGACCAAAGGCGACAAGGCTAAGAGACTGTGGGCTGAAGCTCCTAAAATCATAGGACAAAATAAATACTGCCTCCTCTTAAATTGAACATATCATGTGAGCTTTTGGTGTTCGTGAGTTTGTGGTGAGTTTTGGTGAGTTTGTGGTGTTTGTGTTCATGTGTGCAGGTATAGTGAACATCTGTGTGAGTCAAGTGGAGGCCACAGGACCCCAGGTGTTGTTCTTTAAACACTACCCACCAAGACTACACTAACTGGCCAGCAAGTTCCTTTGTTTGGTTCTCCAGCACTACCTCATACAAATGCACAGACTACACCTGGAAAAATATATAATGGGTGATTTTGATTAGTTAGATTAAGAAATGCCCAGGAGACCAAAGAAGCACACCTCCAAATGTGTCTCTTCTGGCCTCTCCAGAGATGATTATATCATGAGAGTCCTAACATAATGAGTGGATCAATCATTTAATAGATTCATAATATAGTTTCACTGATGAAGAACTAGCATTGAACTGAGAGAGATGAGACACAACATGGGCCCTTGACACTGTTTTATTCTTGATCCCTTCTGTTGTACTCTCTGCTTCCTGCCCACCATGTCAGGGTTCCCTTGCTTTGTGCTCCTAACACCATGATGTTCACTTTGCTGAATGTTCTGAAGCCAAAAGTACACCAACTTAATAGATAATTCAAAAGAATAAACAGGTGGCTTGATTTTCACTGAAGTCTTGTATGTAGACCAAGGAGCACACTCCTAGTTTCCAGGAAAGGTGTGAGGATTAATCTCATTCATGGACAATGTAGTAGCTGTCAGTACTCTACATGTAGATATGTTCTCGATAGCACAAAAGGGAAGAGTGGCCTCTGGGGCTGCATCCCTTTTGGTACCTGCAGGCTTCACGTTCAGGTTTCTTCATACTCTCTGTGCTCCAAAACGTAGTCTGGATTCCTTCCATAAGATCCCTCATTATTTAGTGTTAGTAGTGTCCAGTCACCAAGCTAGGAGCAAGAGTAGAGCACATGTGAGTTTTCTTGGATGTTGGAATGTGCTAGCTAGATCTTGATCTCATGGTAACTATGGGACTGTTTGTATAAACATTAATTAGGATGAATATTTAGTATCTGTGCTTTTTACTACGTGGACTGTATGTAATTCAGTGTGATGGCTTGTATATTCTTGGACCAGGGAGTGGCACCACTTAGAGGTGTGGCCTTGTTGGAATAGGTGTGACCTGGTTGGAGTAGGTATGTCACTGTGGGCTTAAGACTCTCACCCCAGTTGCCTGGAAGTCAGTCTTCCACTAGCAGCCTTTGGATGAAGACATAGAACTCTCAGCTCTGCCTGCGCCATGACAGCCTGGATGCTGCCATGCTCCCACTTCGATGATAATGGACTGAACCTCTGAACCTGTAAGCTAGCCCCAATTAAATGTTGTTTTTTTTATAAGACTTGCCTTGGTCATGGTGTCTGTTCACAGCAGTAAAACCCTAACTAAGGCACTCAGTAAGTTAAGATGAAAGATATTTAAAATAAACAATCTGTTTATATAATGGTTATCAACTTTGCAGGATTGGAACTGCCTGGGATATAAGCCTCTGGGCACAACTGTAATATATAATCTAGATTAGGTAAATTTCTGGGCTAGCCTGTGGTGGATTAACATGGTTAAGTTGTACCCACTTCTCTCCCCTTTCTGATTGTGACTGTTCAAAGACCAGCCAGCCTCCTGCTCCCGTCACCATACCATCCCTACTTGCCACTGTGTCTTCTCCACAATGATCGACTGTCCTCTGAAAATGTGAGCCAAAATAAACCCCTCCTTTTCTGAGTTGCTATTGACAGATTATTTTTATCATAGAAACAGGAAAAGAACTAAAAAATTAATACTGATCTGTAGGACATTTATAATAAAATTTAAAGCAGAGAAATGCCTATTATCATCGATTCTATTCAACATTTTAAGATGTAAAAAGCTCTTTGTTTCAGCATGAACCGAAAAACTAAAGAAAAGGAAAATGCATGTGGTTTGGGGAAAAAGAGAGCAAAGCAATTACCACCCATACAAACATCATTATGTATATTAAAAGGCCATAAAAATAATTAAAATGGAATCAAAACACTTTACTGAAGTGTCTAAAAACAAACTCAATATATAAATATATTTCTATATAGTGATCGATACAATTAAAAGCAAGTGTTTTCTTAAGATACCATTTACCTTAGCATCGAGATATATCATAAGTTCCCATGAGTAAGATATCAACTCAGAAAATCTCCAACACTAAGAAAAATTACAGTCCTCTAAGAAAATGAGGCTTTCCATATTACGATCGTCAGAATAGAAACGACACCAATTATCTCCAAATTGAACTATAAATTAAAGGAAATCCTTAGTTGTGCTTGTAAATTACTAAGCTTGTTCTAAACTATATGTGAGAATGTGATTGCTAAGAATACGTAAGTCCACAAAAGAAAAACAAAATTGGAGAAGTTTTATTACCAGATATCAAAACTCTGTATAAAGCTATACTAATTAAGGCCATGTGGTGACACTGTAAGATAGACTAATAAATTATGGAACCAGAATAGAGGAGCTGAAGAAGAGTCTACACTTAGACAGTCACTTGATTTATATGAAAGAGGACTCTATAATACAGCACGGAAAATAGAGTCCCTTCAGTAATTGATGCTGAGTCAACCAGATATTCATATTGAAAACTATTTAATCTTGACACATTCCTCACACCATATGCAAAAAATCAATTCCAGAATGACTGTAAATCTAAATGTGATTAAATGAGGCACTAAAACTTCTGGAAGAAAATATGTTAGACTTCATTTCCAAACTTGAAGTTGGCAGAGATTTATTTTGCTAGATATAAAAACATAAAGTATAGAGTAAATACAAGATTGATTAATGATTTACATTAAAATTTAAAATATCTATTAAATAAAACATCATTAAAGGAAATGGTAAACCAAGTAGCAGGAGAAAAATTTACATATACATTTTATACATACACACACTTATATGCATATATATATACTTTTATATATATGTGTGTGTACATATATGCATATATGTACATATATATTATACATACATACATACATACATACATACATACATACATACATACATACATCTGTAATATATGGAGAACTGTTATAATTAAAGGAAAAATAGGCCAAAACATAAACAAACTGACTAGGTATATTTTTTTATTTCATTTAATTGTATTCATTTTGAGATATAGCCTAACTATGAAGGCCTACAAACCAGGCTGATCTTGACCTCAGAGAACTACACCTCCCTCTGTCTCTGAGTATTGGCTGAATAGGTCATTATAAAGAGAATACACTAATGTCAAAGGAGAGAGAATTTTCTAACTTACTTAAAAATATTGAAATTGAAGTAGATAGAATGCCTTAGCATTAAGTTAAATGGTTATAATACAATTCAAATTTAAACATTAGCAACATTATAAAATATTGATCAAAGCATGTTATAGTGGGAATCTTTCTTGATATATCATTAGAATCTCAGTTGAGTCAGACACTTCAAGTAAATCTCAGAGCATTTGCTCATTAATGTGAACAAAATTACTCCATATGACCTATTAGTTACATTTTTATTTATTACAGGTTTATGTACACACACACACATACACACATATATATATATATTCATGTAAAATATATAAAATAGGATAACTATACAAGAAGATATCAACAAGTCCATATTAATCACAAGAAATCTTGTATTTTATGATCCCATATAAAATTTATCAAAAAGTGAATGATTCATATTTGATATCATGTGGTATCCACATAAGATTTGTATGTATTTTATATATGAAATATAGTATTTAAAAGCAAATACATGTTTGAACATTGTTAGAAATCATACAATTAGAATTAAATTCCTACAGTGTAAAGACATATGTGCAATAATTCCAGTCACAGCCTTTCTCATAATCAAAGAAACTGAAATAAATGTTCCTTAGTTAGAAAATGTGAAGTAATAATATGTGCACATCATAGAATATTATATGAGTACAAATATAAACTGGTTATACCATTTAACTTGGAAAACTATATAAAAAGGCAAGAAGTTGAAATTGAGGCATTTATACAGAATTATCATTTTCTATAAAAATCACTAGTTGTTTTGCTACATAGATATTAGTTCCATGTGTTCAATACAATATTACTGTGAAATCATCTTCAATAGCACATCTCTTCTTAGGTAAGAGGTAAGAACTGAAACACATAGCAGGAGAATCATCCAAATGTATTGTATATGCAAATATATAAAATATTAGAAGCTTTAAAGAAAGACCAAAAGATCAAAATTTCATATAAAGAAAAATTACAGGACAACCTTGGTTCTGACCATTAACATAAAACATTTGAAAAATATTGCTGTGTAGCCACACTTCCAAACCCTAACATTCTCTTTCCACACACGAAAACTGCACAACCTACAGAACCTTAGAACCACATGAACACTCCACAGGAGCCAACTGGAACTGAAAACTCCATGGAGCAAATTCCCTTACACCTACACATCAAGTACAGGAAGAAAGGCATTCCAGGCCCTATAAGTACAAGGTGGGTGTGACCACATCAGAACTTCACACATTGAAATCCATGCACATCAAGCTTAACAACTCATCATCCCTGAAAGTTCTAAGGGAAGTGTGGCCCTTGACAATTCATGGGCAACTTGTCTGAACTGAAATATTGCATGCATTCCAGTCTGGCTTTGAATCTAGAGACACAAGCTAGCACTTTCCCCAAGCTCCATAAGGCAACTCACGGAGGGAAGGTAAACAGCACCATCTAAGGAAGCAAAAGACATTGTCTGATGCTGTAATTGTGTGTGTGTGTGTGTGTGTGTGTGTGTGTGTGGTTTTTTCGAGACGGGTTTCTCTGTGTAGCTCTGGCTGTCCTGGAACTCACTTTGTAGACCAGGCTGGCCTCGAACTCAGAAATCCACCTGTCTCTGCCTCCCAAGTGCTGGGATTAAAGGCATGCGCCACCACTGCTCGGCTTGATGCTGTAATTTTAATGTGTGTTAGACTCCTGCTTTTCCATCTTTACTTGTATTTACTGGGTTAGTCAAGTCTCCGGTTGAAAAGTAATTGAGTCAAAGAACAAATGATATAAGAATTAACTGGGTCTTATATGATTTCAGTGAATGTACTCAACCTAAATTGGGCCTTGTTTGGGAAAAAAAAACAAAAAACAAACAAAAAAAAAAAACAGCTAAAGGATATTATTACCCAGAAATCCCAAATTCTCAACATCACACATTAATGTATGATCTTTTTGGCCAACTCCATATTTCCAGATAATCCCTTAAACACTCAGTCTCTACAGGTATGGTCTTTGGCTCTCAAAGTTGTAGGTATTAGGATATTAAGCTCCTCTTACCTTGTATATGAGAGAATCCAAATCAGTTACAGGATTTTCTATCTTATCGCTTACAGAACTATATTCTCATAAAATATTTACTTTTACCTCAAAATACCAGAAATAATTTTTCTTTTAGGATTAATTTAATTACTTTCAAGAAAAATATGTTCAATACTTTGTAAAGTTTCCCTACATTTTCTTTATTTTTCTCACATCTCATGATCAACTAACACCAATAAGTTGGTCTAAGGACACTTCCAATTCTTTTGGTGTCTGTCGACACAGTTGTATTTGTCAAGGATTTTCTCTTTCCCATTAACTTTAGTCAACTTTTGGAGGTAAAATGAGTGTCTTCTTCATCTTTGTTTACACACAGAGAGAGGGGGAGGGAGAGAGAGAGAGAAAGAGAAAGAGAAGGAGAAGGAGAAGGAGAAGGAGAAGGAGAAGGAGAAGGAGAAGGAGAAGGAGAAGGAGAAGGAGAAGGAGAAGGAGAAGGAGAAAGAGAAAGAGAAAGAGAAAGAGAAAGAGAAAGAGAAAGAGAAAGAGAAAGAGAGAAAGAGAAAGAGAGGCAGAAAGAGAGGGAGAAAGAGAGGGAGAGTGAGGCAGGGACAGGGGGAGAAGGAAAGATCATTCTCTCCATGTGAATATAGCCAGGGCTCAGGGATCCACTGCTGAAGGCTAGCTGACACCGATGGACCAGAGTAACCCCTTTTATTATGAGTTCATTCCCTTGCAGGATGAATAATGAATAGATAAGAGTAAAATCTGAACAGACAACATTTGGGGGGGGGGAGTCTATTTGTTTGTTTGTTTGATTGTTTGTTTGTTCGTGAGACAGGGTCTTTCTCTATATCCCTGTCAAGTCTAGAACTCACTGTGTAGACCAGGGTAGCCTCAGGTTTGCCACACTATCTTCCCACCTCAACTTCCCAAGTGCTGGGATTACAGATGTTTGCTATTTTGCCTGGCATGCACTGAGACTCCTTTTACCTAGAGTCCTCAGATAGTATTCTAGGTGCTACCACATTGCCCATTGACCACGATGTCACTCATGTCGCGCATGTCACTGGTTATCTTTGCTTTAAGACCCTGCTGGGTGCCTGGAGGAAGTTTAACAGCTATTCCTGATTACTTACTTTTTATTTTCAAAGGCATTTTTTCCTAATTTAAACGATTTTAACAGCTCCAGGGTAGACAATAGTAAGTGCTTTAGATATAAATTATAGTCTAAAAGCCTTGTTGGCCCATTTGCATTTAAGAGCCATTTGCTGAAATTATTAGGAGGGGTTACAATAGATAGCTGAGGCACTGGCTGTTTAAGACTCTCTTGGTAACTTTGACTTGAAAATGGTTACTAATGTGAATAGGAGTTTGCCACTAACAATAACATGAGCTGGGAACATGTGCACTAGTTTTGCTGATCTGTCATCAAAAATACGGTTTTTGTGTAGCATCTCTGGTGATCACATACACAGGGAGGGAACCATACATTTTTGTCTTCACTCGGGAAAATTAGTAAATAGGTAGGCAGCTAAGCTCCACATGAGCTGTTTCTATTCTAGACATCCTTGGTTTGACAAAGAAAGCATTTCAGGATTTAAGCATCTTCAGATAGAGGACCACTTGGACCAGTAAAAATGTAGAGACAATTCTGTTCTTTCCTGATCAAGGACCTATTTCTGTCCTGTGAATTCTGGGAATATGTTCCTTTACCTCACTCAAACACTTTAAGTTCTTCCATATACCAGAGGTCTCCAGCAACAGGCTTTAAATTGGCCGTGTCTGCAACCGCTCCAGAAAAGCCATTTTGGAATCTGTCAAGTCCATCTCACTGGGCAGTTCAGTGAGTGACAAATACATATGAAGTCATCATATCAAGGCAATTTGTTTTGGAGTTCTTTGGAAAGTAAAATTAATCACCTGAAAGCTTTAAAGGTACTTAGGAGTTTTTCTTGTTTATTTTAGTTATTTAAGAGTTTCACACAATATCCTTTGATACCATTCACCTCTCCCTTACATCCCCTAACTCTTTTTTTTAACTTTTTTAAAATTTTTAATATTTTTTATTACATATTTTCCTCAATTACATTTCCAATGCTATCCCAAAAGTCCCCCATACCCCCCCACTTCCCTACCCACCCATTCCCATTTTTTGGCCCTGGTGTTCCCCTGGGCATATAAAGTTTGTGTGTCCAATGAGCCTCTCTTTCCAGTGATGGCCGACTAGGCCATCTTTTGATACATATGCAGCTAGAGTCAAAAGCTCCGGGGTACTGGTTAGTTCATAATGTTGTTCCACCTATAGGGTTGCAGATCCCTTTAGTTCCTTGGGTACTTTCTCTAGCTCCTCCATTTCCCCTAACTCTTGATCCACCCTCCTTCCTTACCTACCCAACTTTGTGCCCTTGCTTTAAAAACAGATCAAGTACACTTGGTGCTTCCTATATACTTTTGGGTGTATGGTCTTCCAATGGAGCATGATTAACTCACCAGGAACCCAACCCTTAAAGAAAACTGACTCAACCTGTCCCTGTCAATTGCTAATAACTCCTTATGTGGGATGGGACTTCACGCCTACCTCTTCTCTCCATGCTGGGGTTTTATCTGGCTTGAGTTTGCGTGAGTCTTGTGCAAGTTGTCTCAACTGCTGGGAGTTCCTATGTGTAACTGCTATGTCTGGAATATGCTGCATCCTTGTTGTCTGCTGTCTCCTCTGCTTTTCACAATCTTTCTACCCCCTCTTCTGCACTGACCACTGAGCCATAGGAGTTGGGATTGTGCTATGAGTGTCCCTCTTAAGGCTTTGTTTCATGCGTTAATCAAAACTCAATATAAATAGAAGCTTTTCTGATGAGGTTTAAAAGACATGCTAATCTATGGCTATAACAATAAATCTTTAGGAGCCCCTACAACAATACATCTGTTGGAAGCCGACCTGCAGCTCACAAGAAACGGGGTACACTTGGGAGGCAAGCCAGGGATGAAAAGAGAGGGGAACTAGGTGGTCGAGAGAAAAATGGAACTAAGTCAAGATTCCTGATCAAAGCTCAAATGTTTACTGGCAAATGTGCTTATAAAGGGGGGGAGGGGGACATTTCTGCCAATTCATCCTTGGAACCTGGAACCAGCTGCAGATGATGCCATGCAGGATAGGGTGTAGTCTCTGGAATAGCTCAGGGGCCTCTCAGCAGGAAGAACAGCAGCAGTGGCTGAACAATAGAGTGATCTAGGGAGGAAGGCTCCACCCTAGGTAATCTACTTAGTGGCAGCAAGGTCAAGGTCTGACTTAGCCTGCTTCAGGCTGGGGGAGGTTACAATGTCCCCCCTGTTATTAATATTAAAAAAAAAAGCTGGACTGAGGCATGAAATTTATTTATGCTTTATAGTCCTGCCTGGGAGTTATGGTGGCTGGTGGCTGTGCCTGTCTTAGTTTCCTGCCTGTTCGGGAAATCTTAGATCTTCCCGAACCATCCAATTCTGTCTTGGAGGCTACGTGCAGCTTGTTGGTGTTATATTTCACACAAAACATGGCTCTGTGGGGTGTTATCAACAGCCACGGCCTTTTGGCGTATACCTCTGTCTTAGATTGGTATGGTTCTGAGATCTGGGTGCCTGTCTTTGACTGTCCGGCCCTCATTAGCATACCTTATTCCCAATTCAGACCAAAGCCACAATACGTACTTTGAATTCTTCCTCATGAAGATTAATAACTGCCACCTGCGCTGATGGGGGCTGCACACCTGCTACAGTCAGGCTGAAGGGCATGACTGACCTGCTTGAAAAACAAAGTCGAGACAGTGAAAAGCAACAGTACAAAAGCTTCTTTGGGGAAGTTCAGGTACTCCATTCAATTGCAAATTAACAACAATCAAGCTTAGACTTAGAGCTCCGGATGTGGGGTAGGTGGCTTTGAGAATTGCAGAAAGGCTGCAGCTTCTCTGGGAGTGGAGGCTGTGCTCCAAATTAAGTTTTCTAGGTAATTAAGATTTTAGCTATCTTCCCTAGGAATCTCTAATACTGGAATTATTACTAGACCAGTCCAAGACTGAGTAAGAATAACTGGTCATGAAAGACCCACAACGTGAGGACTCCCCCACGTTCTGACTCAGGAGAGGTGACACCCCAAAATCACCCACAAGAAACGGTCTTGTTGCAAACTGCAAGAGGATTTTTATTCAAGAGCGCTCTCGGGCCCACGGTCATACACCACGCAGGGGTAGAGGACTGTGGCGCCCCGAGTAGCTGGGTAAGGGGGTATTTAAAGGAAGAAACCACAACTCAAGGAAGTGGGGAGGGTGTTGTTGGAAGATACCAAAGATACCAGTTAAGAGTCACAAGGAAGTGCAAAGTTACAAGAGTCATGAGGAATACCTGGTAATTGTGAGGGTTATTTCTCAAAACAGTTTCTAAGAGCCCCTAACAAAAGCACATTTGCATAGCGGGTTCTGGCAATGCTCAGGGTGACATTCTTTGAATGAGCACTCTTTGAACCCAGGAAGCCGGTGGGTAGAGGAATGTCGCTATCTGTTTTATGATTAGCATACCTTTGCAAAGGCCACATTCCCAAGCCTGGGCCTAAAGGCCTAGAATTCTGTTTGTACTTTGTTATACTTTCAGTCACAATGAGGGAAGGAGAAGAATCACTATAAGTCTTTCTTGTGACTAATCTTTCTAAGTGAGATTACACGGTCTCTAGCGTTCTATGTCTCATAAGGTTTAAAAAGCTTGAAGCAAGGTAGCTTAGCTTGTCCAAATTGGGAAAATGGCAAGCAAAGGTGAGTCAAAAACATATACCCAATTTAGCTTTCTTGTCACTACAGTTAGGGCACTCAGCGAACTCACCTGTCAGCTTGTCACACGAATTAGCAGTCATGCTTCTGCAGCGTTCTGTGAAGAGAACCTATGCTTTTCCCTTTCCCAATAAGGTATCTGTTCAGGATCAAGCCATATGCCAATAAGTATATCCTTTTTATCTCACCTAGACATGATTATGTCTGGTTTTAAGATACTATGAGGCATTTATTAAGTTCTTTGACATCAAATTTCAAAATTCTTAAAATCAAAGTATGATTTAAATCATGTGCATGGGGATATATTAAATAATGTGCACGGAGATATAATTTCCCCCTTTCTTTGTTTTTTAAGAAGAAGAGTTTTTAAAGTTCCACAATACCCTGTTTTTGAAAATTATTAAATTGTTGACAAAACATCTCAAATACTTGACTGTTATAATCAGTTTTAATATAACAAGGGCAGTGACTAATTACACTTTCAATTGTTTCTCTTGAAGAGCAGGTATAACTAGAAAGCTTGAAAAGTTATTAATAGTCACATGTGCATAATTTATTTATTTATTAATCAGAAATAAGAGCATTCATTTGCAGCAATTGATTAAATATAGGTCCTCAAGAATTAACACCATTATGTGGAAACAGATAGGAACTGAGGACACCAAGAGCAAATTTTTTACAATTTGACATGCACATTCTTCAAAAAATACCAAAATATTATCTTAAACCATTACTGTTTTTAATCTATAAAGAACGAGATTATATAGCCAATTTTTAAAAGTGCGATGAGCACGTTCAACTATTCCTTGTCCCATGGGGTTATAAGGAATTCCAGTTTTATGTTTGATACCAAATTCTTTACAAAATGAAGTAAAATTTTTGCTAGAATAGGATGGCCCATTATCTGTTTTAATAAGTTTAGGCAATCCCATGGCATTAAAGGCTTGTAGGCAATGATCAATTACATTTTCAGAGGCCTCTCCTATATGCAGAGAAGCAAAAAGAAATCCTGAACAAGTGTCAATACAAACATGTATATATTTTAATTTTCCAAATTCTGCATAATGAGTTACATCCATTTGCCAAATATGATTAGGCATAAGACCTAGTGGATTAACTCTTAAATGTAGCACTGGAAATAATGTAATACTTTTAGGACATTGTTTTACAATCATTCTTGCCTGCTCCTTAGTGATCTTATGTCGGAACCTTAAGGTATGGCTAGAGAGATGAAATTTTTCATGATCATGCTTGGCCAAAGCAACAGGATCTGAAATTAAGGCTTCTCCTATTAGAGCTCTGTAGATGCTATCATTGCCTTCAGCTAAAGGTCCAGGAAGACCAGAATGAGATCGTATGTGGCCAATATAGAACAGGTGTTTTGGGGCAAGAATGATGTTTTGCAATTGTAAAAACAAGGATCTAGCTGGCATATTAAAGTTAAACATACCACAAGTCTCCAATAAGGGTACCGATTGTGCAACATATAAACTATCAGTAAAAATGTTAAAAGCATCATTCACAGACTGAAAGACATTCAATACTGCTGTTAATTCTGCTAATTGAGCTGAGAGGCCAGAGTCTTTATGATTACCTGTTGATTATTTATAAGATATCCAGCTCGCCCTTTAGAGGAGCTATCAGTAAACACCAAAACAGCATTGTGTAAGGGTTCTAAAGAGGTCATACTAGGAAATATTACCTCATATACATTTGAAAATTTTTATCAACCTATCTTGAGGGTAGTGGCTGTCTATAGTTCCTTTAAACCCTATTTGAGCAAACAACCAATCTGTACTGTGCTGTTTCAGTCAAGTGTCTTGACCTATACTGTAAGTCTGAACAATAATATTTGGCTCTTTGCCAAAATAAGTTAGTGCCTGCTTCCTTCCAATGATAATCATCTGAGCTACTGCTTCATAATATGGCAAGATATTACGTTTAGGAGAAATCCTCGAATGTATCCACATTAGAAGAGACTTTTGCCATAACAATCCTGTAGGCATATGAATTATATTAAAAATTAACAGATGTAAAGGCAAAGAGTAATCTATATAAGTGACAAATTGTTCTTCAATAGCTTTTTCCACTTGTTGTAAGGCCAGCAATCCTTCTGAGGCTAAAGATCTAGGGCGGGTAGGATCAGAACTCCCTTTAAGAATATCAAATAAAGGTTTCAACTCCCCTGTAGTAAGCTTTAAATAGGAGCAAAGCCAATTAATATTACCTAACAATTTTTGAAAATCATTCAAAGTCCTTAAGTTGTCTCTGTGAATAACTATCTTCTGGGGAAAAACAGCTTGATTAGAAAGTCTAGAACCCAAATAACTATGAGGATCCTGAGTTTTTATCTTTTCAGGAGCTATCAGTAATCCTTTATCAGCTAAAGCTTTTTGTAAATCTCTATAACACAAAAGCAAATCCTGGGGGTCTTTTCCAGGCAACCCAGGACAAATTCTTAAATATCCAAAAACAGTCTTCTTAAAGGAACAGCATTTTTTCTTATGAGTTGCATAAGCAATTGCAAACTTGAGAATGAATAGCATCTGAGGGATGAACAATTTTAAGCAATTGTAAGCTCTGAGATATACATATTAATAAAGATACAAATTAAAGCTTGATTATTCAACATTTTAAAACACCATCTACAGCACACAATTTAATAATCTGTGTTGAAGCAGGGAGAAACTCAAAAGTATAAGCGTGTGATCCAATTCACATAGACTTTTCTCCCATAAGAGGGCTGTTTTTAAACACAGTAATTGGGATGCATGCATGCATGAATTTATAAAAGATACAGAAGCGTGCATAAGAACAATTTTTTAACTTATCTTTGGGGTAATGATTGTCAATTTTATTTAAAATGATGGTATGCAATAGATTAAATATCAATATTCTATAATAACCAATTTAATTGCTGTTTTAAACAAGGAACAGACACTTTGTCAGGTTCTTAAGACACAATTTTTGTTATAGGTTTTCTAAAATATACAAATTTATCTTACAATTCTTTATTAGCACCACTGCAGCCTTAATAGGGTGTTAAAACTGTATTTTGAGGTGAACGCCACCTCGGCCTCACCCGCACCCACCTCTGGCCCTCCTCCCAGGCCGAAAGGCTGAAGTGGCCCAATCTGTTGTAGGCCAGGAAGCCCAAGCAAGGGCGGCAGAAGAAAAATGCATACACCCCCTCCCCCAGCGGGGACAGGCAGATGCTAATGGGGGCAAGTTCTCTACAAAGGCGCCCGCTTTTTGGCAGCCTCCCACACCACCACCGCTCAGGGAAAACTGCATACCCCACAGCCCTGTCCCGCAGCAGCCAGCAGCTGGCCTGCTCCACGTGGGCCAACGGTCAGTCAGGAGGAGAAGAAAGATGATTTTACAATAATGTTTTCTCTTGCCAAAGAATTGCTGTGGGCACATTTAACAACCAATAACTAAAATAGGCAGCTAATATTTAATTACCATTGATTATAATTGATAACAATTATAAAAGCTTTATTTTCTGCAAAGCCTTTTGTTCTTTGCCAGTTAATTTGTGTCTCACTTAATAGCACCTAACAAAAGCTTAATTTCTCCTGTGGTGAGTTTAAGGTGAGGTCTTAGCCAATTAACATCTCCTGGAAGCTTTTGAAAATAAAATTTTGAAGCAAATCAATTTTTTGTTCTTAGATTTTCTGTACCACAATTTTATAGTATAACTAAAACCCTAAGTATTCAAAAGATATTGCCTCTGAATCTTCTAAAGCAACAGCTACTCCATAGAACTAAAAAGCTCATTGTGTGAGAGCAAAGATTTAAAGTAAACTTCCCTTAAGAGGCATTAGCTAATAAAATACTTTCCTCTTAGGAAGCAATATACACTGAAAGATTCAAACTCTTATCTTCTTGTATTGAAGCAGAGACACTAAGAATTTTTCTTACATGAGGTAAAGCTATATTAGCTGTACCCAGCGGCAAAATTTTCCAGTGATTACAAGCTCACTAGAAGCAAACTCTTTACAATTTTCCGGATGCAAAGGAAAAAACAAACTCTTAAATCTATAACTTTACATGAAGTAGGCAAGTCAAATCGCAATATCCTCATAAATTCTACAGCCTGATTGACCTTTTATAAACTTTATTTAGAACAACATCTGGATAATTCTGCAACAGTGCTCTTTTAGCTAAAAGGAATTTTCCCTAAAGGCAAAGAGAGGCAAGTTTCGAGAGCTTCCTTAGGCACCATTTGCAAGACAAAAGAAAGTCACACAAGCCCTGCAGAGGCTGCTCTGAGCTTAGTTTCTCTTACTGTGAGGAGAGATTTTAGAATTTTTAAGTTTCTTTTGCAATATTAGACTATAACTTCAACTTCGGGAAAGCAAAATCCAATTTCAAAGCAATATATCATCTTAGAATCAACATTAAAACTTCACTATCATGTTATGAAATTTGGCTGCCAATTTATACCTATGAATGCATGACAGTGCAAGTCTTAATGCTTCATTGAAGAGACATTGCTTTAAATCTTATCTTTAATTCTACTTTCTAGGATAAGAATCACGTTAAATATTATCTCAACTAGAAGTATCCTTAGAGGCCCAGCCTCTTAGCCTGCCTTATGCCACGTGTTGGAAAGACTCCAAACCTGAGTTACTAATTTAAAGCTAACTTTCTAGTAACCAATGTTACACCTATTTGATCATATCCAATAACTTATAAGCTAATACTTTACGATGAAGACACACAGAGCATATTACACGTCTAAGACTAGTAAAAAAACAAATGAAGTGGCTACATGAGTCTAATAAATTTAGACCAATCAAAGAATTTCAATTTTTCTAGCTATAATTATAAGATATAAAAGGCACTTGTCATTTGCCAAACACAATAATCACAATTGCAGAGAACCCTCCAGGAAAAAAAACATCTATCGGTTTTTTTGCCCCAAAATTAAGAGGCTGGAGACTCCCTTTCTTTGAGAGCAGCTTTTCCAGCAGTGGCTCCCCTGCTGTGCCTGATCCTGGCTAAAGTGTGCGGCCACTCTTGGCTTTGCTGAACCAGCAGATAAAGGTTTAGCCCTCTTTTATTTTCCAACATGAAACACAGAACATTCAGTCATTCAGACAACTAGACACGAACACACATGGATTGACACGTGAACAGACCGGTGCACCAGACATTAGACTACACATTAGACAACACAAAGAAGGCAGAGAACTTCTGCTGTAGGGGCCAGAAAGAAAAAGGCAAGGTGTCCCACGAATTTTTCTCTGCCTCCGGGAGAGCTTCAAAATCCATTTTCCTCTATATTATTTTATTATTTCAAACCCTGTTTCTGCCGCCTGATGCAGCTCCTGACTGCGGAAATCCACCTGATTATTTAATTTAAACCCTTTTTTCTCTTGCCTAAAGCAGTTTTTGAAAACTGCAGACAATCAACTGATCATTTCCTAGTTCGGAAAAATTCACTGCTGAACCTAAGTGGAAACCAGCGTTGGGTAAGCACTGATTCCAAACTTAGCCTATATCTTTCCGCACCTCCAGCAACACTTTACCTGTTGCTCACCGTGCACCAGATACAATTCTTTTCTTTTTCTTCCCATGGAGCTCCATACCAAGCAGCGTTCCTCCAGCATTTTTCTGCCATTCCTCAGGCCCATGTTCAACACCAGACTGTTGGAAGCCAGACTGTTGGAAGCCAACCTGTGGCTCACAAGAAATGGGGTACACCTGGGAGACAAGCCAGGCTGAAAAGAGAGGGGAACTAAGGGCTTGAGAGAAAAATGCGCAAAGTCAAGATTCCTGATCAAAGCTCAAATGTTTAATGGCAAATGCGCTTATAAGGAAGGAGGTGAGGCACATTCCCACAAATTCATCCTTGGAGCCTGGAACCAGCTGCAGGTGATGACATGCAGGAGAGGGTATAGTCTCTGGAATAGCTCAGGGGCCTCTCAGCAGGAGGAACAGCAGCAGTGGCTGAACAATAGAGTGATCTAGGAAGAAAGGCTCCACCCTAGGTAATATCCTTAGTGGCAGCAAGGTCAAGGTCTGGCTAACCTGCTTCAGGCTGGGAGAGGTTACAACATCTACTTAAGAGAATAATTGTAGGCTTTGCCACAGCATCTGGAGAGCCATTTTGGTTCCCAGATCCCCCCGAGACTAGTCTGCACAGGTCTAACAGCTCTGGGACAGGCAGAAGCCACAGAGCTTCTGAGGCAGACCCCGTTTTGGGCTCCAAACATCTAGGCACCTTCCCTGCCAGAGGAGAGGTGTCTGCCCTGCCCAGGAGGGCTTTGTCAGAGCCATCTTGGTTCCCAGATACTGCTGAGACTAGTCTGCACAGGTGAGCGTGTGGACTACAGAAGCTACACAGATTCTGGGACAAGCCCTGTTTCGAGCCTTCATCTTCTGCCAGGAGGCAGGTCCGAACACCAGATATCTGTGCACCTTCCCTGCAAGAGGAGAGCTTGCCTGCAGAGAGTGTTCTAACCACTGAAACTAAGGAGAGAGCTAGTGTCCCAGGTCTGCTGATAGAGGCTAACAGAATCACTAGAGGAACAAGCTCTAACCAGAGACAACTATAAGAACTAACTCCAGAGATTACAAGATGGTGAAAGGCAAATGTAAGAATCTTACTAACAGAAACCAAGACCATGCACCATCATCAGAACCGGGCACTCCCACTTCACCCAGTCCTGGACACCCCAAAACACCCAAAAACCTAGACATGGATTTAAGAGCATATCTCATGATGATGGTAGAGGACATCAAGAAGGACTTTAATAACTCACTGAAAGAAATACAGGAGAACACTGCTAAAGAGTTACAAGTCCTTAAAGAAAAACAGGAAAACACAACCAAACAGGTAGAAGTCCTTATAGAAAACAGGAAAACACATCCAAACAGATGATGGAAATGAACAAAACCATACTAGACCTAAAAAGGGAAGTAGACACAATAAAGAAAACCCAAAGTGGGGCAACCCTGGAGATAGAAACCCTAGGAAAGAAATCTGGAACCATAGATTTGAGCATCAGCAACAGAATACAAGAGATGGAAGAGAGAATATCAGGTGCAGAAGATGCCATAGAGAACATCTGCACAACAATCAAAGAATATGCAAAATGAAAAATATCCTAACTCAAAACATCCAGGAAATCCAGGACACAATGAGAAGACCAAACCTACGGATAATATGAGTAGATGAGAATGAAGATTTTCAACTTAAAGGGCGAGCAAATATCTTCAACAAAATTATAGAAGAAAAATTCCCAAACCTAAAGAAAGAGATACCCATGAACATACAAGAAGCCTACAGAACTCTAAATAGACTGGACCAGAAAAGAAATTCCTCCCGAAACATAATAATCAAAACAACAACTGCACTAAATAAAGATAGAATATTAAAAGCAGTAAGGGAAAAGGGCCAAGTAACATATAAAGGCAGGCCTATCAGAATTACACCAGATTTTTCACCAGAGACTATGGAAGTCAGAAGATCCTGGATAGATGTTATACAGACACTAAGAGAACACAAATGCCAGCCCAGCCTACTATATCCTGCCAAACTTTCAATTACCGTAGATAGAGAACCCAAAGTATTCCACAACAAAACCAAATTCACACATTATCTTTCCACGAATCCAGCCCTTCAAAGGATAATAACAGGAAAAAAACCAATACAAGGACGGAAACCACGTCCTAGAAAAAGCAAGAAATTAATCCTTCAACAAACCTAAAAGAAGACAGCCACAAGAACAGAATGCCAACTCTAACAACAAAAATAAAAGAAAGCAACAATTACTTTTCCTTAATATCTCTTAATATCAATGGACTCAATTCCCCAATAAAAAGACATAGACTAACAGACTGGCTACACAAACAGGACCCAACATTCTGCTGCTTATAGGAAACCCATCTCAGGGAAAAAGACAAACACTACCTCAGAGTGAAATGCTGGAAAACAATTTTCCAAGCAAACAGTCTGAAGAAAAAAGCTGGAGTAGCCATTCTAATATCGAATAAAATCAACTTCCAACCCAAAGTTACCAAAACAGACAAGGAGGGACACTTCATACTCATCAAAGGTAAAATCTTCCAAGAGGATCCCTCAATTCTGAATATCTATGTTCCAAATGCAAGGGCAGCCACATTCATTAAAGAGACTTTAGTAAAGCTCAAAGCACACATAGTACCTCACACAATAATAGTAGGAGACTTCAACACACCACTTTCATCAATGGACAGATCGTGGAAACAGAAATTAAGCAGGAACACAGTAAAACTAACAGAAGTTATGAAACAAATTGACTTAACAGATATCTATAGAACATTTCGTCCTAAAACCAAAGGATATACCTTCTTCTCAGCACCTCATGGTACCTTCTCAAAATTGACCATATAATTGGTCACAAAACAGGCCTCAACAGATACAAAAATATTGAAATTGTACCATGCATCCTATCAGATCAACATGGACTAAGGCTGATCTTCAATAACAACATAAATAATAGAAAGCCAACATTCACATGTAAACTGAACAACACTCTTCTCAATGATACCTTGGTCAAGGAAGGAACAAAGAAAGAAATGAAAGACTTTTTAGAGTTTAATGAAAATGAAGCCACAACATACCCAAACTTATGGAACACAATGAAAGCATTTCTAAGAGGAAAACTCATAGCTCTGAGTGCCTCCAAAAAGAAACTAGAGAGAGCACATACTAGCATCTTGGCAACACACCTAAAAGCTCTAGAACAAAGGGAAGCAAATTTACCCAAGAGGGGTAGACAGCTGGAAATAATCAAACTCAGGGGCGAAATCAACCAAGTGGAAACAAGAAGAACTATCCAAAGAATCAAGCAAACAAGGATCTGGTTCTTTGAGAAAATCAACAAGATAGATAAACCCTTAGTCAGACTCACTAGAGGGCACAGGGAAAGCATCCTAATTAACAAAATCAGAATGAAAACGGAGACATAACAACAGATCCTGAAGAAATCCGAAACACCATCAGATCCTTCTACAAAAGGCTATACTCAACAAAACTGGAAAACCTGGATGAAATGGACAAATTTCTAAACAGATACCAGGTAACAAAGTTAAATCAGGATCAGGTTAATGATCTAAACAGTCCTATATTCCCTAAAGAAATAGAAGTAGTCATGAATAGTCTCCCAACCAAAAAAAGCCCAGGACCAGATATGTTTAGTGCAGAGTTCTATCAGACCTTCAAAAAAGATCTAATTCCAGTTCTTTACAAACTATTCCACAAAATAGAAGCAGAAGGTAATCTATCCAATTCATTCTATGAAGCCACAATTACTCTGATATCTAAACCACAGAAAGATCCAAGAAAGATAGAGAACTTCAGACCAATTTCCCTTATGAATATGGATGAAAAAATACTCAATAAAATTCTCGCTAACCGAATCCAAGAACACATCAAAACATTCTTCGATCCTGTCCAAGTAGGTTCCATTCCAGGGATGCAGGAATGATTTAATGTATGAAAATCCATCAATGTAATCCATTATATAAACAAACTCAAAGACAAAAACCACATGACCATGTCCGTAGATGCTGAAAAAGCATTTGGCAAAATCCAACACCCATTCATGATAAAAGTCTTGGGAAGATCAGGCATTCAAGGCCCATACCTAAACATGATAAAAACAATCTACAGCAAGCCAGTAGCCAACATCAAAGTAAATGGTGAGAAGCTGGAAGCAATCCCATTAAAGTCAGGAACTAGACAAGGCTGCCAACTTTCTCCATACCTAATCAACATTGTACTTGAAATCCTAGTCAGAGCAATTCCACAACAAAAGGAGATCAAGGGGATACAAAATGGAAAGGAAGAAGTCAAAATATCACTTTTTGCCGATGATATGATAGTATATATAAATGACCCTAAAAATTCCACCAGAGAAAGCCTAAACCTGATAAACAAGTTCAATGAAGTATCTGGATATAAAATTAACTCAAACAAGTCAATGGCCTTTCTCTACACAAAGGATAAACAGG
Organism: Mus musculus; assembly: GCF_000001635.26. Taxonomy (NCBI): domain Eukaryota; kingdom Metazoa; phylum Chordata; class Mammalia; order Rodentia; family Muridae; genus Mus; species Mus musculus. The sequence continues at coordinate 130,257,431 of NC_000067.6, forward strand.
CTGAGAAAGAAATTAGGGAAACAACACCCTTCTCAATAGTCACAAATAATATAAAATACCTTGGTGTGACTCTAACTAAGGAAGTGAAAGATCTGTATGATAAGAACTTCAAGTCTCTGAAGAAAGAAATTAAAGAAAATCTCATAAGATGGAAATATCTCCAATGCTCATGGATTGGCAGGATCAACATTGTAAACATGGCTATCTTGCCAAAAGCTGTCTATACATTCAATGCAATCCCCATCAAAATTCCAACTCAATTCTTCAAAGAATTAGAAAGAGCAATCTGCAAATTCATCTGGAATAACAAAAAACCTAAGATAGCAAAAACTCTTCTCAAGGATAAAAGAACCTCTGGTGGAATCACCATGCCTGACCTAAAGCTATACTACAGAGCAATTGTGATAAAAACTACATGGTACTGGTATAGGGACAGACAAGTAGACCAATGGAACAGAATTGAAGACCCAAAAATGAACCCACACACCTATGGTCACTTGATCTTTGACAAGGGATCTAAAACCATCCAGTTGGAAAAAGACAGCATTTTCAACAAATGGTGCTGGCACAACTGGCAGATATTATGTAGAAGAATATGAATTGATCCATTTCTATCTCCTTGTACTAAGGTTAAATCTAAGTGGATTAAGGAACTCCACATAAAACCAGAGACACTGAAACTTATAGAGGATAAAGTAGGGAAAAGCCTCGAAGATATGTGCACAGGGGAAAAATTCCTGAATAGAACAGCAATGGCTTGTGCCATAAAATCGAGAATCAACAAATGGGACCTCATAAAATTGCATAGCGTCTCCAAGGCAAACGACACTGTCAGTAAGACAAAAAGGCCACCAACAGATTGGGAAATGATCTTTACCTATCCTAAATCAGAAAGGACACTAATATCCAATATATATAAGGAACTCAAGAAGGTGGACTCCAGAAAATCAAATAGCCCCATTAAAAAATGGGGCGCAGAGCTAAACAAAGAATTCTCACCTGAGGAATACTGAATGGCTGAGAACACCTGATAAAAATGTTCAGCATCCTTAATCATCAGGGAAATGCAAATCAAAATAACCCTGAAATTTCACATCACTCCAGTCAGAATGGCTAAGATTAAAAATTCAGGTGACAGCAGATGCTGGCAAGGATGTGGAGAAAGAGGAACACTCCTCCATTGTTGGTGGGATTGCAAGCTTCTACAACCACTCTGGAAATCAGTCTGGCGGTTCCTCAGAAAATTGGACATAGTACTACTGGAGTATCCCTCAATACCTCTCCTGGACATATATCTAGAAGATGTTTCCACCGGTAAGAAGGACACATGTTCCACTATGTTCATAGCAGCCTTATTCATAATACCCAGAAGCTGGAAAGAACCCAGATGCCCCTCAACAGAGGAATGGATACAGAAAATATGGTACATTTACACGATGTAGTACTACTCAGCTATTTAAAAAAATGAATTTATGAAATTCCTAGGCAAATGGATGGGCCTGGAGGGCATCATTCTGAGTGAGGTAACCCAATCACAAAAGAACTCACGTGGTTTGTACTCACTGATAAGTGGATATTAGCCCAGAAACTTAGAATACCCAATATATAAGATTCAATTTGTAAAACACATGAAACTCAAGAAGAACGAAAACCAAAGTGTGGACACTTTGCCCCTTCTTAGAATTGAGAACAAAACACCCATGGAATGAGTTACAGAGACAAAGTTTGGAGCTGAGATGAAAGGATGGACCATCTAGAGACTGCCATATCCAGGGATCCATCCCATAATTAGCCTCCAAATGATGACACCATTGCATACACTAGCAAGATTTTGCTGAAAGGACCCTGATATAGCTGTCTCTTGTGAGACTATGCCGGGGCCTAGCAAACACAGAAGTGGATACTCACAGTTAGCTATTGGATGGATCACAGGGTCCCAATGGAGGAGCTAGAGAAAGTACCCAAGGAGCTAAAGGTGTCTGCAACCCTATAGGTGGAACAACATTATGAACTAACCAGTACCTCTGAGCTTGTGTCTCTAGCTGCATATGTATCAGAAGATGGCCTAGTCAGCCATCAGTGGAAAGAGATTGGTCTTGCAAACTTTATATGCCTCAGTACAGGGGAACGCCAGGGCCAAGAAGTGGGAGTGGGTGGGTAGGGGAGTGGGGGGTGGAAGGAGGGTACGGAGGAATTTTTGGACAGCATTGGAAATGTAAATGAAGAAAATACCTAATTAAAAACATAAAAAAAAATTTAAAAAAGAGAATAATTGTAATGGTGTTATACCCCCCTAGGGCTTATGACCTGCCTAGTCATAGGTTCTTAAGGCTTGTCAATATGAGATACAGCTTTCAACATGTGGATCAGCCTTGAAACACAATCAGAAAATGGTTCGCCAACCCATGATTTTTGTGACACTATCGTACCAATCACCATGTCTTGTCAGGATGGTCATTGATGTGGCTCTCCGGGATCACAGCTGGATAAGACATATGATTGCATTTCCTTCCAGTCGTGTCTGTAGCATCCTTTATTGATGTGAAGTAGAGATGATGCTTCCAGATCAGTACCAGCTTGACATTCCCACGTTCTATGACTCAGGCCAACGCTGCATCAGCTGACATTTCAGCGGCCGACTACTCATACCTACCTCAGCTTTGAATTTGTATCATCAGCAAACACGACCTCCCCTTACACACACACACACTAAATCTAGATTAGATGATTTGGCTACATAACAACTCTCTGACTTTATCATACTTAAGTTTTGCTCTTCCGTGTGAAATTATGAGATCTGTACAAATGGGCAAGTTACCTTTGCAGTTTTGAGATCCATATCCAACAAGCACAAGGATGGGGCCAGCAACACCAGTCTTGGCTGTGGACATAGCATCCAAATTGTAATGATGACAGTTCATTTTCCAGGCTAGTCCTGTAAGACAGTAAGCAGGATGTTCAATTTTTTACAGCTAGCCTTGTGACACAAGAACCCAAAATTTTGCAGACAACTACCCTTAAAACTAAGAATTTAGAGACCTGTCTGTGCAGACCAGAAGGACAGCATGAGTTACACTAGTATCACTTATTGGTAGAAATGTTCATTTCTAGGGATATTGTTATATTTGCAAAGGTAGATATCAGAGCCCTGACATTCTCAGGGATATGAGACAGTAACTTTTAACCTCGAGTTTTGGGGAGAGTTGAGCAAAGACTAACTTTGTCTGATGTATTTGTTTTCTGGGGTGTCATAAGAGAATATCACAGCACAAACTTGGAGCTGTAACACTGGATATTAATTTTGCTTACACTTGTAGAAACTGCAATTCAAAGCTCAGGATGCACATCGCTTTGGCTTCCCTGAGGCCCCACTCCTGGGCCCACAGCTGGCTGTCCTCACAGAGCCTTCCTTCCCTCCGTAAGCACATCCCTGTGTAGTTTCCTTTCCTTGTGAGGATACCAGATTTATTTAACTAGATCCCCATCCTTAACGACTTCATTTAAGTTTAATTTAATAAAAGGCCTGTCTCCAAATGCAGACACTCTAAGGTTCAGAGATTCAATTTAATTAATTATGGTAGAATGTTTTATAGTACAAAAGATCTACTAAATCCTAAGATACTGTGCTTACATTGGCATCTGCTATTTAAAACATTCATTTATTTATATTTATTTAATGTGTATGAGTGTTCTGTCTTCACACATACCCCTGAAGAGGGACTCAGAACCCACTACAGATGGTTCTGAGCCACCATGTGAGTACTGAGAATTGAATTCAGGACCTCTTAAAAAGCAGTCAGTGCTCTTCACTGCTGAGCCATCTCTCCAGCCTCTTAAAGGATTGGTCTTTGGACAGCAAGCTGTCTCAGTTAGGTAAAGGCACCTGCTGCCAGACCGAATGACATGAGTTCAGTTCCCTAGACACAGGTGATGAAAGGAGAGAAATAAGGGGGTCCAAAAGTTGACCTCTGACCTCCACAAGAACACTATGACACAAACATCAAGACACACACACACACATGAACATACGTGCAGAAAATAATAAAGAAAAAGTCAAGTTTTTAAAGATTGATGTTTAGTGTTTCCTCATTTTGATCTTATAAGTGCATGCATATGTATGCTTACATTAATGGTAATTGCATAAATATTTTATGAAGTGTTCACATTTAACAAGTATATGACTTACAATTCGGATGTAGATCTCAAAGAAGATTGCATTTTACTATTAAGATTACATAGTCACTTCATTCCCGATAGATCTATCTATTTTATGAAAAGCATTAAAAGAAAACAGCCTTAGTCCTGAAATAGCCAAGAAACCCACATACCCAAGCAGCTAAATATCTCTCTACATCATCCATTTCATAGAAGAAATAAAAAGAAAACTTCAGTATCCACTATAATGCAGCCCTTCCAGCCTCTGTGTATAAATACTTCGACTACACTTACATCATCATTGGTATGATCCCCTATGGTGAATTTTAATGCTTAGTATATGAGAAAAATACTAAAAGCTCATTATTATTTTCCAAAGACTTAGTTAAAATTGGTTTTCGATACTGACCAGATGTTCCTTCTTCCTTCTTACTCATTTCCTCCTAATGTGTGACGCAGCCTCAGCCTGTCTCTAAGTCAAGGGATTTGCTATGCACCCCGTATTGTGGAGCCCAATTCATCAATGAGAGGTAGAAATGATGAGCCTGAGTGAACAAATTTGCTGCTTGACAGAGCTGTTGTCTTTCTCGACAGAAGCGGTTCCAATCCCCTGTTTAATGCGATCAGAGAGGAAGTCTGTGAACTGTTTGAATTGGAATGAAAAACCATAATGACAACGTTTATAACATCTGTCACATTAGATTTGCTTGGTCTGTATATCTCTCTCTGGAATAATAGTGATTTATACAAATTGCTTCTCACTGCAATTTATATCCATGTAAAGATGCCACCAGATATATGGAGGATTTTATTTGCTTCGAACTGAATGTCTGTTTAATTGTATTTGCCACTAAATGAAAATACTACCCTCTGGCATATCTGTTCAGATATAATGGTTAATTTATTTTTTTAGTTTTATAACTTCATCCTCTCCTACTTGTTAGGCACTTGAATGCATAACTTTTCCTTTTCTCAGATATGCATTTATGTATATGAGACACCTTCATCTCACAAGCCTACTAGTGATAATTTTATTGTCCTGGGAACTTCTTTGCCTAGGCAGCTATTTCTTTCCTTGTGGAGGACAGAAACCCTCTATGGGCTAGTTTTACTATAGCAATTATTCCACTGCAGAGGGCAGGATTTAGTTTTGTCCTGTGGAGGGTGTTTGATGGCAGGGGACATTTTTTGTCATGACAAGCACAGAACAGTGTTTTATTCTCATATAGAGAATAAAGATGCTGTTAACCACACTACAGCTCACAAGACAGTTTCCACAATACCCAGTCATCATGTCAGCAGTGCAGATGTTGATAAACTTTGAATGACATGACTATGTCTGTAGTACATGGTGTTGCACTATTCTGGCCTGCCCATATAATCCCAGACTTGTCTGCTGTGAGGAAATGACTATTTGTAATTCAGAGATTAGCTGGCTGACTATGTACCATGCAGGTGAGTATCCAGAAAACCTCACTGTTTTTCCACTTGTTTCTTTAGGGGTCTTGAATCCCTTCTGACTACTTCTATACTGCTCCCTATAGAGAGAACTCAGTGGACTTGCTTTCCTCAGAGACTCCTCAAGGAAAAAGAATGGAAGAAAATTCTGTATTGATATACTGATAGATCAGAGCATCTCATAAATCATCACCGTCATCTCCCACCTCACTGTCATGATACTTTCAAAAGACACAGTGATCCTCTACTTCTGCCATCTCTCTTTCCTGAATCACTCTTTAGCTCTTCAGCCATCACTAAAATAACTGCTTGTCCCTTCACCTCTACCCTCATAATCCTCCCCTCCCCCATGCCACCACTATGCTCCCCCACCTCCAACAGAATCTTCCTCTCTTGAAGCACCTGTCCATTATCCTATCTGGAAATCACCAGTTTCTATGAATTGCCCAGTTGATTTGGTTATTTTTTTTCCTTTTTCTTTTTTTCAGTGATAAGTGAACTTTATGTTTTGTAGAAGAAAATGGGTCATGTTTTACATATATTTTGTTTATTTGTTTGTTTTGTTTTGTTTTTTCAAGAGCAATCAACATAGGCTACTGCAGGCCATACTTTTTGGTAGCTGTCATTGTTAAATGGCAACCTGTTCAATCCTGTATCTTCAGGCACTATAGGACACTGATTTAACACATAAAGACAAATTCATCTACCATTACCAGATTTCTCATGTATGACTTTTTTTTATTTGACAAACTTGCCAAAAAGAAAAAGAAAACAACAAAAAAAATAGACTTCAGTTCATACTTTGATGTTTTCTGTTCATACACATTTTCCTGTGTAGTATGTTTAGTGTATAATTTTTATGTGCATTTTATGTTCATCAAGCTGTCTGTTTCTTGAGCCCTCTGCTTCTCTGGAGAAACAACCATGCCTGGGGTGCTATGCCTGTGCTGTGCACAACCTTGGTACTAACTGAGGAACTCTCAGCTGCCGCTGGGATACCACTGACCCCAGTGCTGATGGACCATCAGGACAAAGGAAACAAAGACTGGGAACAACAAGAGGTCTAGGACACAAGGAAGTCAGTGTCCACTGGACATGACTGGACTACTGTGCTGAACTCACAGCAGCTATAGTCACCTGTAAGACCTGCATAAGATCAAGCCAGTCAGCATTCCAGCATAGAGGGGCCTGAGAATATATTGACAGTTAATCGCATCTGAAGGAAGAAGGGTCAGTTTATTTTTGAGGATGTGACTCTGGCAAGTCACTCTGATAGATGGTTCCATATTCGTGAGCATATGACTATCACAAACTGATGGATGGGTTATGAAAAAAATAAGAAAAACAAGAAGTTGAGAAGGAGTGGGAAGTTGCGATGGATCTGGGCAGTTATGGCGATGAGCAGAGGTAATATGTATACATGTGTATGCTTATCAAGGAATTAAATGTTGTGTTTTAAAACTCAATAGTTCACAAGTACAAACTACTTACAGCTACAGGATTCTGAAGTTCTGAGGTAGATCCAAGCATAGGCAGTCTCCCACTAATCACTTGACTGGGAGGCTGAGTAAGGAGACTCTGCTCAAGTGGGGTCATAGGGTCAGACTCTAACAAGAGAAAAACAAAAAGAAAGGAAAGAAAAAAAAAAAAAACACTTGAACCAATTGCATCCATCTTCCATACCAAATTAACTAACTTTCATGAAGACATGTTTCCCATCCATTTTCTTTCAAAGAAAACTCATATCTCTTGGATTTGAGATTCTCCCAATTCTCCCAATGGCTCTGACCTGCTTTTCTTCAGTAGCATTTATTCTCTCCCTCACAGAGTCTTATTCTACCTGATGCTCTACCCCTACCCATCATCCCTGCATCCACGGATTCCTCAGCCTTTCTACCCTCTAAGACCATTCATTGATGCAGAAGCAGGGCAATAATAGTCTGTCTGTCAGACAGACCTTATGAAGTACCGACTGTATGGTGTTTTAAAAGAAGATACCTAAAACCAACAAGTTTCAAAAAAAATAGAGAGGATTAATTTCTTGAGGAAGTATCTGGTAGTTCTATATCTGTGTCTTACATTTCAGCCAATGTCAATAGGTCTGGAATTTTCCGACCTCTTCTTACTTAATCTCCACTACTGATACCAAAGTTATAGTCACCATGTCACCTCTACTTTGTTTTTGATGTCCTTTAAGAATGAAGCTAATAGAAATTAATGCAACCTTTACTATAACATCACTAAGAAAAGTTAGAAAATAAAATGACCTTGTATGATTGAGGAAACAAAGATGCAGTAAAATATTATTTTATATTTAAGCAATTATTCCTCATCAAAGAAATGAAAATGAACAAATAAAAGTTAATATATAAGGAAATGAATAGAGCTGATGTCCACGATATCAAAGCCAGTTTCAACATGCCATCCCGTTAATTACTGGCTGGATGTCAGGAGAAGGGTAGTGCTCTCTCCATTTGAGAGAAGGCATTTGAGGAGGACAAATACGCTGCCTCAGATCGCATGAAGATGAAAGTGTTTAGCAGTGTGGCAGGAGTCCATGCTGAGTGACTGAGGAAAACCTCCAAGTACTTCCCATAGAACATAGCATGTATTTAATCACAAGTGGATTTATTATATAACTAATTGTCACCAAGTCAGTCATGTTCTGTTCACATTATCTAATGAAAGCCATGGTAAAAGTCACTCTATTTTAGTCCTATAGGAATGTGCTTTCTGTCATCTGCTGTTGCAAAACTAAAAGGCAGAAATATTTCTGTTTTTTTTTCTTTCTTTACAAATGCATATGGGAATCCATGATCACAAAAGACCACAGAGCAAAATCTGTTGAAAGAAAACACCCTGGAGAGAAGAGCAAACTGCAGATACGGCATGCTGGACCTCATCAGAATAAAGGTGAGTCTTGCTTGACCTTTCTCCTTGATGCTCATATCACTGTTGACCATACACAGCAAGCCTTTGCCCCTGTGGAGTTCACACACTACATTTCCCTGGCTTTCATTATGAGGTTAAACCTGGCAACCATTCTTTATAGGCAATTGTATCCTGCTGAGTGTGGAGAACCTTGGTGTGCCTAAGAGCATTTACTAGCTGTTCAATATGTTTGATGTTAATTAAGGGATACCATGTAGTATTCAATTAGAAAACTTTTGGTCTTGCTGCTGGTTATGCGGTGAATGAGAAATGAGAACTTGGGAATTTGATTTAGATTAGGGTTGACAAAAAGATTTATTTACATCCATATAACACACACATGTCACACACACACACACATGTCACACAAGATTTATTTACATACATCTCACACACACATCACACATGCACACATCATACACACACATGCACATGCATCACATACATATATCACATACATCACACAACTCACACACACAGAGAACACAAACACATGCACGCACACACACACACACACACACACTCGCGCATCATATTAGGACCTAGGTAAAATATTAAGGCCTAAATGGAATGTTAAGGCCTAGGTAACTGTTACCTGAATAGCCTGCCATTATAAGGAAACTTTCTCATATGTTTCTGCTGTTACTAGGAAACGTCCTAATGCCAAGACTGATTAGATATTCTGTTATGTTCTGTACCCTTGGGAACCAATCATAATAGCAGTCAGTAGAACTGTTTTGTATAGTTACCCACAATAAGTTTGGACCTGACTCAGCCACCCAACAGTACTTCCTGCACCTATGAGCATTTATGGTATTTGCCTTTATAAGTTGCCCCTGGGAGAGACCTCAACATAAGAGAGACACCTGCACCAATATTAGAAACTATTTGAAATGATATTTTCTAGCACAAAGTCATCCAGGGGGAGTTCCTTGGTGTATCGGCTCTTATCCATCTCCTTATTGTCTGTGTAGAAAGTAAGATAGCTTGAGCTCTTCAAATCACTTTTGTCCATGAAGCAGGCTTAAAAATAAAAGGACTGGAGTAAATATATGTTAGGAGAGTAGGTCCCAACCTTCCTAATGCTGTCACCCTTTAATACAGTGCCTCATGCTGTGGGAACGCCCAACTGTAAAATTATTTTCATTGTGTAACTGTAATTTGCTACAGTTACAAATCATAATGTAAATCTCTGTATTTTATTGATGGTCTTGGGCAACCCCTGTGAAAGGGGCATTCAACTCCCAAAGGGGACATGACCCACAGGCTGAGAACCACTGTGTTAGGAGACCACTGAGAATTATGCAGGTAAGCAATTCATTAGCTCATCATAAGAGCCTGAGTTGTTTCACTTGCAAAACATAAGGATTCTTACTAGTTTTAAAATCAAGACATTCTGTTTACAAATGATTCACTCTTCCAGAGGTTTGTGGACATTTATGCCCCTGTTACAAGTGGTATATTCATATATTTTATCCACGTGACTCTTATTTAGAAGATAGTTTGCCCGTTTATATTTGTATATGTCAATTTTTCAACCTCCCTCATTTCAAGTCTATCAAATGCAAAGACAAATGAAGATTTTAGCGAATGTTTAATTGCATTTTCAGCAAATACTAAAATTTAAACTTTATTTTGATAAGGCAGTTAACATAAGTACTCTCTTAAAATAGTTAGATCTATAACATAGTGTACTATAAAGTGAGCACATTATTGCATACTAGACATTTAGATCTTATTCACATTGTGTAATTGAAACTTTATGCCCATTTAGTTAACTCCTGTTTTTCTTCCTGTTACTCTCAATCCTCTCTGAACTTTTTAGTCTGGCTAATTCAAATATGTCATATTAGCAGAGTCATACAGAGTCTGTCTTCCTGTGGTGGACTTTATCAGTTAGAAAAGTGTCCAAAAGTTGTATCATTTCAGAATGTCTTTCTTTTGAAAGGTTTTAAAAGATTTCTGTTTATGTCCTCACCACAGTTTCTTTATCCATCTAACTACTGGCAAACAATTATTCTCATATCTTTGCAATTGCTATTAGTGCTACAGTATTCCTGGGGATGGGAATATCTTCAAAATCCTCTAGTAATCACTAATCTCTACTTCTATATATAGTCTTTAAGCTTTTACACTTAAGCAAGAACAAACAGTGCCTGTCCTATTAAGCCTGATATATTCTACTTAACATAATGCTCTTCCAGCTCATCCAAATGGATACAGCTGGCTTCATGGATGAATAATAGTCCCCGGGCTGTAGGCAGCATGCTTCTATATTCATCCACCTACGGCCATGATACGGAATTGTGTCTTTGCTGACTGTGAAGAGTATCACAATGAGCCCGAGGATGCATTCCTCTTTGATGGACTGGCTTCCTTTCTTTTGGCTTATAGTCTCAGATCTGGGTCTTTCTAACTCTAGAGTTCTAAGAACTTCCATTTGTTCTCAGAAAGGCTATGCTAACCCACACCCCCATGAATAGCAAATACATGAAAGTTTCTCTTTCTTGAGATCCACATTCTCACATTGTCTTTTCAAAAACAGCATTTCAACTAAAGTGAGGGGCTCTCTCATGACTTCAAGTTCAATTCTCCTAATGATTAGTGACATTGAGGTTTTCCATGTAGTTATTGGTACTTGTATATCTCCAACTAAGAAATGTTTGTTCAGATAATGTGCCATTTCTCAATAGGATTTTTATTTTTCTGATACTAGACTGAGATTCTTATATTTTTGAAATATTAATCCCTTTTTCATGAATACTCTGCAAAATACCTTTCTCCCATTCTGCAGTTCATCTCTTTACTCTGTTGAATTCTCTGCTGTGTAAAAACCATTTAGTTTAATGCAGCTTGATTTATCACTTTTTGCCTTTGTTGTCTGTATTTTGAGGATTATATATATAAAATGTTTACACAGGCCCACAGCCACAAGAATTTAAGTCTTTTTATTTGTATATTCCAGGCTGGTCAGAATGCTTGGGAAACTTTTCTTAAATAGCATGTGCACAGAAGCTAGGCTGGCCCCACTGGGTCCTGCTGCCAGCTGACCAACTCAGGTACCATATGGGCTCTGATCCAGGGCTTTAAGTTGGTCCACCTCAACATCCAAACCATCTGCAAGCTGCTGGAGTACATGAAGGAGTCGGCTCTGCAAAGCCAGAGCTGCAGGACTCTGGCAGCTGCAGAATATCCACAACAAGTCTCAATAATGGTCCAGTATTCATGGTGCTTCAGAGGGCAGAAACCTCGAACCAGATCAGCGAGTCATCACCATGAACATTTGCAATGCAAAGCTATCTGGGCAAAAAGAATACTTATACAGTGATACACACGCTGAGATTTCCAATGCCACTACAACAAATGAATATTCTGTGAAGAGGTGGGAAAGTGAGAGGAATGAAGTGGTGAGCAGTGGAGAAAGGCTGAACTAGAGATGCAACTGTGGTGATAGATGTGAGAAAAGCCTTCAATGGACAGGGAAGCACGTTGTTGCCTCCTACCATTGTTGCAGGTGATGTACAGCTGTCTGGAGCTTGCACTCCGACTCAGCCCGAACATATTACCCCGTTTCTGAACAAGGATAGGATGTCCAGGATGAAGAATGTATCATTTTTTTCTGGATTGGACCTCCTTAAGACACCTCTATGGTCTGTGCTGCCCCTGGAGGCCACTTTGGTATCTGTGGTTCACTGCCCCAGGCTGTGTTGAAGCTGGAGTTCCTGTGGCTATCCATGATTTATGCTGCCTCCAAGGGCCATGTATAGGTTCATGGTTGTACTGTGGCAAAGGGCCTTGTTGATATCCCTGGTCTGTGTTTCCACCATAGACCATGCTGAGGTCCATGGCACATGCTGACACTGGAGATGATGCATAAGTCCATGGTTCATGTTCCAGCTGACGGTAAAGGGTAAGGAAGCTACCTACTTTTGCCACGGTATTGATGTCTTCTAACTCACAGTTGAGAAAGAGGGACATAGGAGGCGTCTGTAACAGCTACCTCCACCTCAACCCCACTCTCCAAAAGTAACAGCTGAGACAGCCACCAAAGAGAACTCTTAAAAACTGTGATATGGATGCTGATGTGTAGCTCTCCACAATTGATGGCAGGGGTGTTGGGAGTCAGGGGATGGGGACTCAGTTTTCTTTCAGGGGCTGGCCAGCAGAAGATTCACCATGCTCCAGTGAATAAGTATTACTCACAAATTAGACTCGTTGGATTTCTTTTTCTTTTTTTTTTCTTCTTTTTTAGGGGTGGGAGGTCACAAGAGTAGGGGACAGACCTGGGAGGACTCTGAAGTGACTGTGCTCAGGGCTCATAATTGGAAATTCATAAATAACCAATACAAAATATTATGAAAAGCTCATGTGCGCAATGCATAATCCCAGCAAACTAGTCTGCAAAGCCTTTAGGAGATCAGGTCTGTGGGAGACAGAATGGTGGCCTCTGAAGATGTTCATTCCTAGTCCTTGGAATCTGTGAATAGGACGCCTTACACAATGAAGTGTGCTGAGCAGATGTGGTGAAGATAAAATCATGCTTCAATGTCTTTCTGAGGCCAATTAACTCACACAGATCCTAGGGAATAGAAGGAAAAGAAGATGTGACCTTGGAAGCAAGGTTCAGAGTAGCACAGAGCTACCATGCCAGCCTTAGCAGTCACCCATAGAATGCTGACTAATCTTTTGGAATGCTTTGGGCTTTGGCAAACTGAGCAACCATTTCATTTCCCAGGATGCAAAGGTTTTAGTCATCATTAAATAATCTTAACGATCCCTTTACTTTGTCTTCACTCTGCAAGATTTCTATAATGTGTGCATTATTCCTGTACATGACATCCCTCACATTTCTTTCAGTCTCAGATTGACCTTTTTATTACTGTTCTAGCCTTCTGAGCCTTCCCTCTGATCGAGTCACCATTGAACCTCATTAGTGAGTTTGTCTTCTCAGTACTTACGTTCTTCACTGACGTCCTTTCTGTTTGGTACACCACTGTATTTTCCACCTCTGAGCTGAAATCCTGCTTGTGTTCTGTTGTACTGACCCCAGTGAACGCCTTTATAATTGTCCACTCCAGTGTCTTCAGGTAGGTTATACGACTCATCACCGTTACTGATGGTTTATAGGTAATTTTTTATGAGTAGTATAATCTATCTCCCTATGGTTACAACCCAGCCTCAGGAGATTGCCTTTACCAGCCAGTCTGGGCAGAGATTCTAATGGACCCTAAAATTCTTTGTGCTACTTCAGCCTGATCTTCTGTTTTTAGCAGCTCCCTGGGCATCTACATTATTCTCTACTCTTCCAGGGCTGTAAATGGTACTGAAGCCAACTCCTCAAATCACATTATCCAATAGTGCATCAGTGGACACTCTTGGTGAATATTTCTAAAGGGGATGAGCTAAAACTTGTGATTTTCTGCCCACTATCTCTGTACTAGGCTGAGTGGAAACACCATGATAGCGGGACACATGCTAGATCAAGTAACTCTTGTTTCCCAATGTTTTCCAAGGGGCTGGAACATTTTTCTTTCTACCACAAGAACAGATAAGACCTTTATGCAACTCTCAGAATAGCTGGGCCTTGGACAGAGACTCTTTCCCTTACAGAAAGAAAACATGGCATCTGGATTGTGTTTCCTCCCAGTATGATCAGGGTTAAGGATTTAAACAACAACAAAAAAGTGTCTTGGATTTCCCCAAAGGCATCTATGCATGCTGGCTTTGTTTATTTGTTTAGTTGTTCATTTGTTTGTTTGTTTGCCCAGCCCAAGGAAGAACAGCCTCTCATCTAATTCCCAAGTTCCCACAGAGGCACCTGACCCTGCATGGCATGTTTTCCTTTTCTGTCCGGAAGTTATTCCTTGACACTACTCTGATCTGAAATATCATCAGTAAAGCAGCAGTGAAGCCAGAATGGTCTGTTATCATTGTAACTAGAAGAAGGAGGATTGGCCTGGGATTCTTTCTGTCCTTTGCTAAAATTCGAATTTGTGGGAAACAGCAAACGACTGTGGGGGGAAACAGAGGAATATACAAAGACAACTGCATCACCTCTTCCTTCCCCAGGTGGGGATGGATGGGTGGCGACATATGGCCAGTCAGATGTGAAGTAGCCATCCGGAAGGAGCACTCCTGAAGCAGCCTGTACTGGCTGGGTCTGTGTGTCAACTTGACACAAACTGGAGTTATCACAGAGAAGGGAGCCTCCCTTGAGAAAATGCCTTCATGCGATACAGCTGTAAGGCATTTTCTCAATTAGTGATCAAGGGTGGGAGGGACCATTGTGGGTGGTGCCATCCCTGGGCTGGTAGTCTTAAGTTCTATAAGAAAGCAAGCTGAGCAAGCCAGGGAAAGCAAGCCAGTAAGTAACATTCCTCCATGGCCTCTACATTAGCTCCTGCTTCCTGCCCTGCTTGAGTTCCAGTCCTGACCTCCCTTAGTGATGAACAGTGTTGGTATTCTCTCTGGACTCCACCCCCACAGTTACCTGGCAACAACAAGGTATGCTTCTCCCCAAGGTTACCTGGCAACAGCCAGGTAGTCCTGGCACTATAAAAGTGGCTGCTTGTTCCCTCTTCTCTCTTACTCCTGCTTCTCTCCCTTGCCTCTTGCCCCCTTGCTCCCCCTCTCTCCCCATGACCTCCCCCCCCATGTGGTCATGGCCTCTATTCTCTACTCTCTCCTTCTCTGCCTTTCTCTGCCTCTGCTACTCTCTTAACTTCCCTCCCTATGCCCTAAATAAACTCTATTCTATACTATACCAGTGTGTCTGGTCCCTCAGGGGAAAGGATGCCTTGGCATGGGCTCACTGAGGCACCCTCTTCCCCCACACCCTGCCAGAACATATTCTTATAGCTCTTTCTCTTTTTATGATCACAACAAACAGCAATGTGGAAATGTAAGCTGAATAAATCCTCTCCTCCCCAACTTGCTTCTTGGTCATGATGTTTGTGCAGGATTAGAAACTCTGACTAAGACACAGCCCAAGTTCCAGGTTTAGCTCCAGCCCTTGCATAAGCTCCACCTACCTCTAGATGCCCCTCTACTAAGTCAGGGGCCTGGAAAGCAGGCATATTCCACCTAGGCTTCTGAAATGCTGGAATTACAGTAGTAGAGCATCACACCCAGCCGGGGAAAGGCTCCTTAAGGTGGGAGTGTGCATTAGGTCCATGCAGTTTAATTCTCAGTTGCCTCCTCCCTCCCTCTCATAGAGAGCAAGGAGACTGCACAAGAACAGATTTCTCGGTATCAGGAAGTGAAAGCAAGGACGGTAGGAGAACCTGGGTGCAGATTACGATCAAACAGCAGACTCGGGCCTGCAAATGCGACATGGGGACCTTCCATTGTATGTGCAAACCGGCAGCCAAGGAAAAAATTCAGGTACTAAATTCCAAGGTTGTAAGCAAAGAAAGAAAGAAAGAAAGAAACTGAAGTGCATGTTGAGTAGGGTCCAGGGCATTTTCCAGATCTGTCTTCATGACTGCCTGTAGCACCTCTAGGTGTGAGTTGCAAGATCTTCTTTCCCCTTTATTTCTCTAATCTTGAGAGAAGTAGCCATCCTCTCGTTCTCTCAGTCCTTTAACAAAGGCATGCCCTCAGGGAACTATTGCCTTAGCATATCACCCATGAACAGTTTAGAGACTGGCTTCTACTTTTAGTTCCTGCCCTGACTTCCAACCCAGGTTTTCCTTAGCATCTCATTATCTCCTTCTCCTCCTCTCTTTTCTGCTTTTATGTGACATCTTACCTTTGTCTGCCTTTGCGTGTTTCTTATTTAATCAATGATTTCATTTTATGATGTTTAGAATACAACTGTAAAGATTCAGTTTTCTTTCTTTTCTTACACACACACAAAACAACTACACATACACACACATGCACACTTACACATGTTCACACACATGCATACACACACATGCTCACACACACATGCACACACCGACACTTGTACACATGCATGGTATGAACACATGCATACATGTCACATGCCCATACATGTTCATGCACACACGCACGAACGCACACACATGTACAAACAGATATGCATACATTCATCCACTCACACACATCTGCTTGCATTCTTCCTACTGAAATTGTAGGAAATGTGAAGAACTATTTTAATAGTTTAATGACCAAACACAATAACTGATGACTAATTTCCTTTTAGTAAATACATAATTAGTCCTGGGCAGTGTTCTCTACGGGAAAATTGCTAACAAAATGGCTTTTTAAAAAAGGACAAAGAAAAACCCTCTTGATCCCGATACTATTCATATCTTAGTTCTGTCTCAGATCTAAAGCTTGGTCCTCCACTTTTGCTCCAGACAAGTTGTGGAAGGGCTGGTTCCCTTAAAATTAATTTCTAATTCTCCAGTGAGCTTTGAGATCACGATTTTGCCTGCACCTTCTTCCTCCAGGTCTGTCCCAATTAGAAGGGAAACTAAATAAAACTGTCACTGTGATTCACCGTCTTCGCGATGATTTCTGTAGTAAATGGATCTTGCTCCTACGCAGCCTCCTCAGGTAAACTTGTGGGGGATGGGGGAGGAGAAACAGTGCCTCCACACTATTCCATGGTTCGCTCATAACTTCAGAATCTTTTAGCCTGTTCTGAGGGCATTTTATGGCTTCTGACCTCCAGGTCTTTTCCCTACAGTAAATGGGGTTTTCTTGACATAAAAATGCCACCTAGTGGCTAAGTGAACGTAACAAGTCTGCTTCAGCTCAAAGAAAGGAAACAGCTCCCACAGCCTGCTTTCTGAAAGGAATATGAGGAGGACGAAAACTGAATAGATAATCAAACTGCAGAAGCAAGGCTGTTTCTTCATTAATTTAATAGAAGACTCTGATCCCTCTTAATACAGGAACAGCTTAGCATTATGCTGTGATACACAAGCTACGTTCTAATATGTATCAGGAAATAGCTGAGCATTATGGAGTAATACTGTTGTGCCACCTAGAACTCTCTAGAAGCCTGTTCTCAAAAACATCAAAAGAAGAGCTGAGGAACATTTTTTTTTTTGCTTCTGTTAGATCCAGAAAGAATCAAAACAAGCCCAGGTATCATTGCCAGGTTGTCTGCACGGCAGCATGTTACTCCTGAGGGAACTTCTCCACACAGTTGCCTCCAAGCCCCAGAAGTTTCTGTCGGCTTCCTGCCTGTCTTCAGAACTCAAGCCCCTCATTTTAAAGAAACACTATATCATCACACGAATTCCTAGGCTTGAGAGAAAGCAGAGACTTGAAGAGGCTTTTTCTTCAGCACAGCTTCGTGTGGGATGTGGAAGGTGTGAGAAACTGTACAGTGCATTTGAGGGTCATGCTGGCTGTGGCATGTATCTGGGCAGTGGTGTAATCTCTCGTTACATCTGTCCCTCACATCGTGCCTTGCAACAAGGCTTGCCACCTCACTTTCTGGCTGAGTACATGAAAGCAGAGAGAAATCAGATGCCACTCTCTGTGTGGCAGAACTACAATTTGAATCTATGGCACAGATTACCACAAGTCGCCTCTTAATGACCAAGGCATGGAGGAGAAACCACACAGAACTCTCCATTTAGGTTCACTAAATGATGGCCTGGGAAATCGGACCTACTCCATACTATTTGCTCTGCCCCCCTCCTCAATCTCTGGAATGTTAGCCCAGCTGCAGGATGGCTGAGAGTACCTTTAAATGAAAGGCCACATGGATTTCCAAATAATTGAGAAGCCTAAGGCTTCTGCCTAGAAATTTTAGCATGTGTACTGTCTTAATCGGGGTTTCTATTCCCACACAAACATCATGACCAAGAAACAAGTTGGGGAGGAAAGGGTTTATTCGGCTTACACTTCCATACTGCTGTTCATCACCAAGGAAGTCAGGACTGGAACTCAAGCAGGTCAGAAAGCAGGAGCTGATTCAGAGGCCATGGAGGGATGTTACTTACTGGCTTGCTTCCCCTGGCTTGCTCAGCCTGCTCTCTTATAGAACCCAAGACTGCGAGCCCAGAGATGGTCCCACCCACAAGGGGCCTTTCCCCCTTGATCACTAATTGAGAAAATGCCTTAAAGTTGGATCTCGTGAAGGAATTTCCTCAACGGAAGCTCCTTTGTGATAACTCCAGCTGTGTCAAGTTGACACAAAACTAGCCAGTACATGTACCTTATAAAGCTTGGCAAGACAATTAGAATTTATCAAATTTGTATCTCTCCACACTGACCACATTTGCACTTCCTTATCACAGACCCTAGGGCCTAAGTAGAGAACATCCAAGCTCCACCCATTGGGGTGGGGAAGAGTGAGGAGGTGGCTCTTTATGTCATTTATCTTCTGCCTCTGAATGCTTTCCAGCATCCCATAGAAGCCTTTAAGACATCTTTCCACCCAAATTGTGTTTTTTTGTTTGTTTGTTTGTTTGTTTGTTTGTTTTGCTACCACCTTTTATTGGGCTCTCTGAGAACTCAGGTTATGGAGCATATTAGAACACGCCCACCTGGCTCATATGGCCTTTCAAACATGGCACGGGTAAGCACAGTAACTCCAATGTGACTCAGATCGAGGGTGAGTTACTAATGACAAGCTTCCTCATCCACCGGTCGAGTTTGGAGAGTGTTGTGATAATCTGTCTGGCTGAACCATTTAGAACTAGATTCTCACTAGAAAAGATGCCAGTTGGTTTATTCCTGTCAGGTACAAAGGAAACTCCAAAAGGCAGTCCAAATATCCAGAGTGAGCTCAACCTGGGCTATAGAAGGGTTTATGGTAGTTAAACAAAAGTCAGCATTCCTTGGGAACTCCTAAAGCTGGTTCCCCTCTACCAAAAGGATTCATTTCCTTTACCTCTGGCAGAAGGGACATATGGCTGCCATCTATGGGCATATCAAAGCACATGCTGGCCTCCAGGCCCCCTTCAGTATCACTGGTACCTGTTCCACTTTTCAAAGTTCATGCTAGCAGACTAGCCCTTCTTACTTCGTCTCCACTAAGCTCCCTCCAGCTGATGGGCTTCCCACCCCACCCGAAAGCCACTCATCCTTACAGCCCTGCTGTGAGTGCTATGTTATCTCTCTGCCCTGCTCCTGTTTCTCCCTCACTGTGTGTGTGTGTGTGTGTGTGTGTGTGTGTTTATTCTCTATCGCTGCTGTTTTCTCCTCTCTTGCAGATAGCCCTGGCCACATCCAGTCTGCTGACCATGTTCAGTCTTCTTTGTCTCTCTGCTCTAGATTTGTCCAGATGGCTCTGGCTGTTCTCTATCTCTTATCTTCAATGAGAGCCATTTCATGGGACTTTCATGTCATCTGTTTACACAATTACTTCTAGAGCTGTAACTAAACAGACAGCTGAAGTCTGTCAAGCAGCAGTAACTGAGGGACCTGTTATGAGAGTTGTGAAAATTAAAGTTGGCACATTAGTTGGCTGAATCTGGGAACCAGGTATCTAGGAATTCCATTTCAGATTCTATCCTAGGGAAATGTCCCAGATTTCAGTGCAAATAAGAGGCTGTGGGTTTCTTTATGATACATATTGTAATTATGCCTTTATCCTAGCAAACACATAAGTGGATGCTCACAGTCAGCTATTGGATGGATCACAGGGCCCCCAATGGAGGAGCTAGAGAAAGTAACCAAGAAGCTAAAGAGATCTGCAACCCTATAGGTTGAACAACAATATGAACTAACCAGTACCCCGGAGCTCTTGACTCTAGCTGCATATGTATCAAAAGATGGCCTAGTAAGCCATCACTGGAAAGAGAGGCCCATTGGACACACAAACTTTATATGCCCCAGTACAGGGGAACGCCAGGGCCAAAAAGTGGGAATGGGTGGGTAGAGGAGTGGGGGGGAGGGTATGGGGGACTTTTGGGATAGCATTGGAATAATTGAGGAAAATACATAATAAAAGAAAAAAAGAAAAAAATAATAAAAAAACAAAAAAAAACCCCACTTTTTAAAAATTTATTTTTGCCTATTTACTTCAGAGAGAGAGAGAGAGAGAAGGCATGGAGTTGGATAGGTGGGGAGGTAGGGAAGAGACAAGGAGAGAAAATCATCTTCATTCTATATTATATGAAAAATATTTTCAATTTTTCAAATAGGAAGAAAAAAATCAAAATGGAACTGTGGCTTCCTGACAGCCTGATAAGATGTGAGGAGGTTAGGGAGGGGAGCAGCTACTCCCTGGAAGGACACCTGAAATCTCCTTTATTGTGCATTTTTCCTGTGACAAGTGCCACCTTCATAGAAGAGGTACCCTGTTAGGAAGTGGTCTTTGATTTGAAACAGTTTCTTTTATCTGCTTATCTCTTTGTGATTTAAATTGGCTGCTAGCACTGAAGCTGCAAATGAGTGCAGTTAATGAATGATTAATGACAGCCTAAGTCAGTCCCCAGAGGTATCTCTAAGCTGAGTCACAAGAATTCACACTTTCAAGTGACCAGCATGCATCCCTGATCAAGCTCATGGATGCACTGGGCCTTCACAGAAAAGATAGCTCTGTGTTATATCATATTTAAAACACAAAATAAACAAACTTAGAAGACTTTTTAGGACTAGATATGCATTAAGGTTCATTATAAAGAGCTATGTGACTGAGCGGGTGGGGTGACATAGATAGGATATCTGGTCTGTGCCTGTGGATCTGTAAATTCTTAAGAATCCAAAAGCCATGAAATATGCTTCCAGAAAAATTTTTAAGATACATTTATCCTTGGGCAATGGAATAGCACACCTTTCGGAAAGCTTGTGAGATCTAAGTTCTGAGCACAAACCTGTAAAAATATATCATGTTAAGTTAAAAAATACTGATAATAGGGTACAAGTGTGATGGTTTGGTCTTATGTAAAATATGAAGGGTCATATTTCTTGAACAGGCTTATAATACAGAATATAGAATGAGAATAAAGGACAGCTTCTTTCTTAGTGGTGATCCTGAGGAAAATTCTCAGCCTATGAAGGAAGAATTCCATCCACTGGCCCCAGCTAATTATATTGTCCATATTTGACTTTAAATATGTACAACTATGTGTTAATGTACAATTGAAACAGTTGGTAAATACTTAAAATTCCTAAAGCCATGGACTTCAGCTGTCTTCATCTCTAATCAACATCAGAGCCCTTAAGTGTTAAGACGCAAAAGATAAAATGTCTTTTCATCAAGACATGAGCTTTGTGCAAGACAATTTGAACTCAGAGTTAGTTATTTCATGAGAGAGAAAGGCAGTGCAGAGGTTTCTCTGTCTTATATTCTTGCTAAGGCCACATTAGGTTTGGCTAGAATTCAATCTCCTTTAGTGAAAAATTACCCAACTCTGTTGTTATTCTAAGAAACTGAGGTCAAGCTACTCCAGCTAGTTAATCTATGTTTCTGTTAAACTGACTGCTAGTGCTGACTCCCCCCTTCAACTAACTGCTTATCTTAGCTTCTGTTAAATTGCTTGCTTGTGTAAAACTTCCCCCTGCAGCTGCTGTTCAAGATAACCCAATGCATGTTTTGCCTTTACAAGCCCTCTCAACATTCAGGGCTATATATGAGTCCTGAATGCCTGAGTAAAAGTCCCAGCAAGCTGGAATAAAGATTTGCAATTGACTATAGATTGTGTGAGTAGTCTCTGGTAGAACCCCACTAACAACTGATTATGGTACTGTTCCATTCCAAATCATTGCGCAAATACAGAGTAAGAATTCACAAGCACAACAGGCTTAACACTGCAGATTGTTGGATTCAGAAATCAGACCTGTATTTTATAACTGTATTAGTTAGCATTATCAAAAGAAACAAAACCTACTATATGTGAGTAGAAGAGTTCATGTATGTGTGAGTGCATAGATGTCTACTTATACATGCATGTATTGTGAAATAAAACAGTAAAAAGAAAGAGAAATATGCATGATTACAGGCAGACCTACAAAATTTGTGAAATTTCTGAGTCTGTAGTTGCTGGGCTTGATACTTAAAAAGAAGATATATTTCTTGTCTATTCCCAAGGCAAAAAAGCCAATGCCTCATATCAAACAAACAAACAAAAACCAGAAGAATTGTCTCTTATCTAGGGGAGTGCTAAGGTTTTGTTCTATTCAAATCTTCCAGTGAATGGAAAAGCCTCACCAACATCAGAGAGCAATCTGCTATATTTGGCATATTAATCTAAATATTAAATGCATCACAGTATCTTACAGAAACATACAGAATAATATTTGACCAAATATCTCATTTTGTGGTCTAATCGGGTTGGCAAGCAAAGTTAAGTATCGCAACCACCTGTCTCCATATTTGGACATGCTCTCTAACTGTGATATACATGGCCTCTAGGATGGTACCACGACTATTTGAGTTTCAGGTGATTTCCCTGCAGGCTTTACAGCAGGCAGGGGAAATGATCAGGGTGAGGTAAGAATGGAACTCAGCTCAGCCCAATTTTATTGTTACCAGTGCTGGAACAGGACTTCTAGAGTCTGGCCCAGGTCATTTTACTTTAGCTATATTTAAGCACAGCCCAATTTCAAAAGAAAGTAATCAAATAACAATTAACTCAGCCCTGTGAGCACAGGAAAGCTTAAGACGTTTACATTGAAGTACTTAGCAAAGTACTTCATAAGAAACCATTAGATGGTTTCTTGCTAACTTAGAATAAGTATCTACAAAGAGTAACGGAGGTAAACATAATACCTGATTGGCCTTGCCCTAAGATAACAAAGAAGTCCCCTAGGCTATTGTAAAGCACAAGAAACATCACTCATGAGACTGAGGTTTATGGTCTAAAAGCAATGCTCAAGATTTAGGGAGAAAGGGTGCGAGGTAAGGAAAAACAGAAAATTGGACATGGGCAGAGCTTGCCTCATAAATAGTCAAAGGATCACCAGGGGGTAAACCTACATTTCTGGGATTCCAGGAAGAGCAGTTAGCCCATGTCTTTCATTTGAATCGATCAGCTGAGTGTTTAACTTTCCCGGCTTATACAGTGCTTACCTGTGGATACAAGGCCTTTTGCCCTCTCCATGTAGTGATTGTTTAGGGGGTTTTGGAACAAGAATAGAAAGAAGACTTATAATCAATGGATTGAAAAACATTATTTTGCAGATATGGCTGCTAATAAATGTTGATATGAGGGACAGAATTTATTCTTAATGTAACGGACTTTTTGGTTGTGAGTATATATGGAGTTTGTCAATTGCCCTCATCTACCTCTGGACAGTTGGAGACTGCCCAATGTCAACCCATAGTACCTTGAAGCTGAGAAAGACCACAAGGCTGGTGTGATGCTGATGAAGAGAATATGATTTTTCCACAGTTGAAGTTCTAAAAAGCCCTATTCCATCTCACAGAGGACCCCAAAGAGAGACCACAGTGACATCGTGCAGAGACCCAGGCATCAAGGAGGGAGCAGGACTTGCAGCAGCTGACAGCTATTGTGATAAGATGAAAACAGAAAGTTGGCACCCATTAGAGAACATGGGATTAAAACCAGGATACTGCAGAGATCTGTTGCTGAAGGCCATCTAAAATACTATGGGGGTGGAGGGAGTCAAATCCTGGGGGTGTGGAGTCAGGGAGCAGATGTTGTAGAATTTCCCAATAAAGAAACAAGAGAAGCTCAACTTTAGCCCCTTGTCTTGTCATACTACAGAGTATTAATGTCATACTTATTGGAACTATCAATGCATATCAAAACCATCAGATTCCTTGAGAGCTCATTATATGTGAAAATTAACTGTTCTGTACTTCCTATTGTCTTTTCTTCATCCTGTCAAATATTGTACAGATAAAGAGATCTTTTTGTTTCACTGCAAGATGAATGGACAACAGCTTGTAAAGTGACAGTTAAGATTCTGGTGTCCAGCATGGATGGGGTAAGCAGCATAGTGTGTTAATGAGGGGGCAATAGAATACAAAGAGATGGTGGGCTTAATGAGATTCAGTTCTAACTGCCCATCAAAACTAAGATCAAGATCTCAACAAGCAGAATCAAAGAATGGATGCAATGAAGCATCCAAAGGAATAGATGCTTCACTCAATGTTGTTCTTTTTAATTTTCTGAATATAAATTTGTTTTCTTGTGTATTACCATTGAATACAGCCTTCTTGTGACTAAGAAATCTCCAGCAAGGCTCAAAAGTGAAAGCAAGAAATGCTTTCATATTCCACCCTTAACTGGATTCACACTACAATATATGGTCCAAGATTAAACAGTGTTTCTGGAAGACAGGAAACTAAACAAACCTCCAAGTTTTTGCTGTAGTGAATTGCTACATAAGTTACTAAACTTGAAACCAAAGGGAAACTAGTAGATTGTTCACTTCCTAAAATAGCTTTTGTGTAATTGATATCTCTTGTTCAATCTACAGCCAGCTCTCTGTTCATTTCTTCATATCTTATCTCCTAAGAGCAGCCGGGAATTATTTGAACTCTTACTATTTCCTTCTGTGATATGTTCCCCTATGAGGCTGTTTACTGTGCTGATACGAGCTCATGAGTTAATCTAAACCATTGAAGTTAAAGAATGATTGCATCCAGGGGCGATCCCAATGGGATGACAATGCAAAGACAGACCAGTGACACAGAAGACACAGCTCATCCACCTCTCCAGGCAGATTACCAGGGTGGGTGACAATGAGACTGGTCGTTTCATGGACAAATCAAAGCAGCTTTGACTGTAGGTGTCTTCATTGTCATGATTCAATGCCATTGAAGTCAAACGTTTGGTTGGGATTTACTCCACATTCTTGGGAGTAATGAACATATCTCTGTATGGTGTACTGAAAAGGCAAACACTATGGGTTCTTGGCATCATTAGTAAATTATGCATTTGGAGTTTATTTTCTCAGCATGTTAAGCCTTTCTGTTACATAAAAGGCTACATGCAAGAATCAGTAATATTAGTAAGAAGAAAAGGTACCTGGTATTTTGACAGTTCTGATAGGGAAAATTTAACTAACAAATTGAGAGAAATAAAATCTTTGTGAGGAACAACTCAAAACTATTTGGGTTTTTTCCATTCCTCAAAATGTAAGGCTCTGGATTAAAGCTCTTTTCTCACAGTAAGAATTTATTCACCAATAATTTCTGCCAAATTAGAAAAAGAAAGGACATCAACAGACAGAACTATATCTGTTTCCTCATGACAGTCACTCCAATCTCTGATATGCGCAAAAGGAGAGCTGGACAATGAAATGCTCATTTGAAAATGTCATCGTAATGACTCCAAAACCATTGCTTACCTTTATATTGTACCTCGTACATAGTTTGTTTTCCAATTATAGGATAGATTTCCTCTTCCTTTCAAATGTATTTTAGATTGTGTTTTCATTTTCCTGGACTATATTTCTGTCTAAGAAATAACAACAGTAAGAATAAAATAATAACAAGCCTCAATATAACTCCTTATTCAGACTCTAGAATTTTTGCCTTGAAACATTCAGACAACTTAAGACTCAAGTTTAGAACATGCATGTACAAATTAATTGTGTGCCTGGTGAATATTTTATGAACAATACATCAATGTTTGGGTTATATTCTTAACCTAACCTGACATTGTATAGTATTTTAATAGTGGCCTATGGGCCATTTCTATATTAATATGGATGTAACAAACCTATCATTTATTTTCTGTTTGGCTCATTTATTTTGCATTAGTCTGTTCCTTCTTCTCTTTCTACTTTTGGGGTAACAAATACATTTTCAGAATTCTATTAGTATTCTATCATGGCTTTCCATTCCAGGTCATAACCTGACGTTGTTTTCTTTAGTAATTACTCTAGAGAGTATACTGTGAACCTTGTGGCATTCATAATGTACTTGGCATTGATATGACTTCACATCTACCAAAATCTTGCGAAACTATATTAGTGGTGCTTAAAACCCTGCCTTCTACACTGATTTCATGTATTCATATCTATCTATTGATAGTGAGATTTTAATTTAAACATATGTTATTTATTTTTTTTAAAAAAGATTATATTCACATAAACATTTTAATAGTTCTTTTTTGCTTATAGTTCCCCGAGAGATAGAGTCTATCATGGTGGGGATGACACAGAGTAGTGGTAAGAATGGGAAACTGGCTGGTCAAATTTCATCCATATACAGGAAGCATGTGGAAGGGTAGAGCAAGGATACCCTCACCAACAAGCACCTGTTTCCTAAAAACTTTATAACTTCCACAAACAGTGCCAAAAACTGGAGACCAAGTGTTCAAATATACAAGCCATAGGGGACATTTCCCATTCAAGCCATCACAGAAGTACAGTTTATCAGATGTAATTATGTATAGCTACCCTTGCTTTTTATTCCCAAGATCAATTATTTACTATAACACAAATAAAGAAACCTTAAAGTTGAAATATAAAGATTACAGCATTGGCCAAAGAATGCCTTCTTTACAGTACAAAATATGACCCAGCAATATTTTTTTTTCTCTTTTCGAGTAAAACAAATGGCATGGTCAGATATTAAAATATGTTTGAATACAGCCTAACTAAACTTACCTGTTTCCTATTGAGAAAGTTTTATCAGAATTTAGAATATCTTTGCTAACAAAATATTTAGCCCCTAAGGCAACAGTCATTTATATAAATTCTGATATCAACAGCAAAGGATAAAAAATAGTTTTGGTTTGTTTTGTTTTTAATAGCACAAAAGTCATTTTGGATTACAACACATCCCAGAAAGAGCATGAATAATAGATTATGGTTTTCATACTTACTCACGGATCTCCATTTCCCACAGTCTTCATTGGTTTTGGAAATTGAGGTTATATCCTCCCTCTCTGTTTCCCTTCAGAATGAGGAGCTTCCTTGAGTAATTCTTGCAAAGGACACTTGAAATAAATCATCTTTCTTCTCAACATAAAAATGTCTTTATTTTTCATTTTGTTTTTTGAGATAACTTTTATAGATACAGGATCTTCCAGCAATTTGAAGGTGTCATTTTATTTTCTTCTGATCTGAGTTGCTTCTGGTGAGAACTTGGCTATCAGTAATTATTACCATTTATGCAATGTGAGATGTTTTGTACCAGATGTCTCAGTTACCGTGATAAAACACTATTAACAATACTTATAAAGAAGGTACTTAACTGGGCTTGCATTTATAGAGGGCTGGAGTCCATGATCATGGAGCAAAGGCATAACAACAGGAACAGTTCAGAGCTCACATCTCCAACCATAAGTAAAAGGCAGAGAGAATGAACTCAAATAGTGCAAATCTTCAGACATTCCCAAGGCCACCCCCAGCACCATACTTCCTCCATCAAGAACACATCTTCCAATCCTCCTCAAACAGCCACCATCCTTGGACCAAGTATGCAAATACATGAGAAATCTCATTCAAAATGCCATGCAAATTAAGAGGGTTTTTTCCCCCTAGTCCCTAGGTGTCACCAAACTGCCTATAACATGTCTTCATGAGTTCTGTTTACTGAAGATTATCTTGCGGCTGTTTCTCTGTTGACCCTTTAGTCTTTAGAACTCACTGCCATTTTGATGTGCCCCCCCCCAGACCCACCCCTTTGGGGGAAAAGACAGCAACTTGTTGAAACTGAGCACAGGTCAATACTGACTTTGTGAGGCTGCAGTCTAATATTTCTATTCCATGGAAATGCAAAAGCTCCATCAAGCTTCATTTGTCAAAAGGATATGTAAATTTTGGAATTTTACCCTATTTGGTGTAAATCTGACAGATGTCCCTTTTGAGGGGATAGCTATCCTTTCCTTTCCTTCCCCGAAGCAGAGCTGCTAGTTCATCTGTGCAGGGCAGTGGACCATGAGAGGAAGCCTGGTACGGTCAAGCTAAGGCTAGAAGCCCCAGAGACCCTGAAGGAGTCGGTGGTATGAGCGTCGCCTATTCCCAGCACCAGGCCCTTGTCACATAGCAGCAGCCACCGCCACCACCACCCCAGAGATATGTGGCCATCAGACATATCCTTCCACGTGTAGATGAGGCACCAAGCCAGCAGGAAGCACCTGCTGTCAGACCCCAATCCACCCCAAAACTGTATATAAGATCCTATCCAGAAGGAATAAAGGTGTGTGGAAATTACTCCGTCATCTGAGAGCATCTGTCACAAGAGTGTAACAGTGCCAGGGAAGAGAATTGCTCTCCCAAAACTTTCACAAACAGAAGCTCCCCCGCACTACCCTCGCTGGCTAGCCAGCCTTCTGCTCAGCTTGTGCGGAGACTTGGAGCAACAGCAGTGACAGCAGTGGGAGCAGCAATTCCCCCTCCCTGCTCAAGCCCTTTCCCCTTCCTTTGAACGCTCCCACCTGGCCAGCCAGAGATCTCCCCGGACAGCCTCCAGTATGCAGGTCTACAATTTGTACCCTTGGATCACTGCCTGTGCCCAGCTCACTTCTGGCACAACTAAGAAGAAACCCCATAATTCCTATGGGCTTCTGAATCTTTCCAACGTCACCACCTACTATATATGGTCAAATGACTCCGACTGCACTTTTCAGTGGGTAGTTAATCCTATTGGTGAGTTCTCTAATATTTTTCCCTGGCTCTTAAGTTCTTACTAGCTACTTGGCCCTGCAGTGGTACATTTAAAAATTAATAATTAAAATAAGTGCTCTTTGAATATACAAACTGTAGAAATAGCCCCATCAAAGAATGTACCATGGTTACACATGTTGGTGTTTACAGTAAGGGTCTGACTAAAATTGTGGCCTTTAAAAGTAGTCCTTATCATGTGGCTTGGCTTTCAGATTGTATACGTTTGACAGTCTTCTTATTACAAAAGCTACTTGACAGTATATTAATTACAAGGAATTTGATGAATCTTCACAATCCTGTCCATCTGCAGACTCCGATATTATTACCTATACATTAACAGCCTACTCCTGAAAATTCAGTCCTGTTTCTCACATGTTTTTCCTGGTTCACACGGTGTAATAAAAGAATTTTGCTTCTGCATGCAACTGTCCTTGTAGCTTTGTCTTAAATTATTCTCAAGACCAATGTCAGAGGAACAAATTAAATGGACATGTTTTGAAAACTCAGCATTTTCTCTTGATCATTATTTGACATAAAGGCTCTATTTTTTCCCCAGGGACAACTAGGCTGTTTGGATTAGTCTGCCTTTGAGAGAGTTAAAGTGGGTCTCAACCCTGTTTGCTTGTTTGCTTGTTTGTTTGTTTGTTTGTTTTATCACGGATTCAACTGTTTTGTTGGATCAATATAGGGTTGGATCACACAATAATGATCCCTTGGTTGGCTGATGCTGACTCCATCCATCACAGATCTGCTCAGAACAAATTGGAGACTACAAAGAGCTTTTTGTAGATTTTATAAAAAGTACTCTCACTTTTCTCATACTTGAACTGACTGAACTAAGAAGTCTAGGTTTGAGACGGAGACAATTACTGGTATTACAGAAACAGGCATGTGACACAATCTGATTTTAGTAATGCAGAACTATATTCTGTCACCGGATGTTGGAACAACTCAGACACAAGATGAGATACAAGAGGAAGGACTAGATTGCTTAGCTCTTTCAACTTTGCCTGAATAGCCTTGTTTATATAGGAAAAGTACCTGATTTTGCTCCCTTAAGAGGATATAAGCTCTTAAACATACCTGACTGTTTGGTCTACTGTACGGTAACGCAACCCCTCTATAACCATGACTTGGTCCTTATTTCCCTTAAACTCACCATGAAATCTACTTGAATAAGAAATTCTTCTCACCTTGCTCCTATATGGAATATTTATGTATGCATCCATGTGTCTCTTCTCATTTGCCTTTCTAGATGCAATACATCTGCACTCCAGCCCCTTTCCCAAGAGAAAATAATCCTACCAATAGGTAAACAAAGAGAGAATTAGAGACCCACTTTTCCTCAGACAAGTCATCCAAACCAAGAACTGGACCTAATCAAATGTCTAGCGGCCAGTCGCTGTTAGGATGCATGTAAGAATGGAAAGAGGGCTTACATACATCCCTCACCACATAGGTCCTGCTGTGGGAACACCCCAACAGTTTAAAACAATACTCTATTTTTTGGAGTGTCTTCTACATCTTCTTTTGATGAATTGGCAAGAGATTAAGTGATTTCTTCCTGAGAATATGGATCTTACCCTAAAAGACTTTCGTGCATTTAAGATAACATATGTGGACTGGATAGTCCATGTGTAACCATGAAAAGGGTTGCCAAAATTTGACAACTTTAAGCTCCCCTGGGGAGACTGCTAAAAAAGCAAGTGAAATTATTGATATCTACCCTGTGGACAGTTATTGCCACAGTGGGAGGAATCTAATTAGAAACTTGATCCTGATTTAGCTAAAGTGATCAATAATATCAGTTCAGTTCTGGGCCATATTCAGATCATCCACAGACTGTGACATAGGAGGTTGGCATATTTTCCTTCTAAGACAAGTGGTGTCTGTGTAATCACAGGTACATCTTATACTTGGATTAGGGAATTGTACAAAATGAAATACCAGGACAGAAATTTAAGAAGAAAAGTATCTGGGTGTCTAAGTGAGACTATAATAGTTTATGGAATTAATTTATCTCCTTTCTGGGAAAAATGGCCAATTCTGCAGATTGGTCCATTCTTGTTCTTTGTAGGCCTGGAGATGGCAGTCTTAATTAAGTGATAGATGAAATAAATTGATGCCATTGCCCCCACCACCGAAGCCTTTCAGTTTAATGAGAGTGGCTAGCAGTGACATAGTAATTGGAAAATATAATAGAAGCCAAGGGAGAGCAGCACCCTGGGTC
This sequence comes from Mus musculus, assembly GCF_000001635.26. Lineage (NCBI taxonomy): Eukaryota > Metazoa > Chordata > Mammalia > Rodentia > Muridae > Mus > Mus musculus. The sequence goes on from NC_000067.6 coordinate 130,288,671, forward strand.
AGATGCTGATGGAAAGCCCTTCAGGGAGTCTTGTGTTTTACATGTCCTTGGAGAAGTAGCATGGCCTTTCATCCTGTCATTTCAAAGATATTTGTACAGAGATCAGTCTTTGAAGATGTGGATAGTACTTCCATCCAGGGTAAAGAGGAATAATTCTTCCCATCAGATATGATGAATACATTTTCCTATGTGAAGCAAAAACTAAGCATGCTTATTGCCTATTTAAAAAATATTAAGACCCTGAGCACAGAGTTCCTTTCCTATCATAGACCACAGCATGTAATAGGGCTTTTTATCCTTCATCATATAACCATGTGGAATTTGAGACCTGAAGGCACAGTATAAAACTGCCCATATCCTCACTGACACTGATATTACTAGTCCAACTTGTCTAAGCCAGGAGTCCAACAGAACTAGCAGCATTGAGAAGTGTTACCAAACTAGCTTGGAAGCTTATGGTAAGTCCTGGAGCCTTCAGAATTCTTGAAAATGAGCTTATGTATGACACTGCACATTCCTAGCCACTTCAGCCTCTGTGCCCATGAGTGACCTTAATGTTAGAAGCCCTTAGGTACTGTTTTCTACAAGCAGTAACACCCGCATAAACTAGATGAATATTATAGTATACACAGAAAGGAGATTGATTGGTTAAAGTTGCAAGAAAACATACAGTAAAGTAGCTTACTTGCCACAGTGGCTTAGGAATAGCAACTTCTCAAACAGAATATCAGCTCTCACATACTCATTTTTGTTTATGTATTATTTATTGATTCATTTGTTTATTTATTTAACTTTCTATCCTGTAGATGCCAGCAGTGATCCCACTGAACTCTCACAGCTGGGGAGCTCTCTTTCTAACATGAATTCTTTTCCTGTTGCTTATGATTTAGGCTTCTGAGATTCTCAAAATTGGGTTAAATCATTATCTGCATGTTTGTAGCATCATAATCCATATCAGTAAACTTATTCAGATGACATGACAGAAAGCCAATGCTCAGTGTTCATATCCAGATGCACAGGCAGATATGATAAGAGGAAATTCTCATTTGTTGGGAGCCTATCTAATATAACATGAGAGGAAACTTGGATTTTCTACCACTAAAATGAGAGTAAATATTAATCTACGATCTGAATGTCCTTGGTGATATTATTTATTTAATTTATATGATTCCTGTTTTGTGTGCAAGAGGGTTGAGTATGGAGACTCTGTTACATTAATTTTATTTAAAGCATATTCTTTACTTTCTCTTACAGGAGGATTGTATCTGTAGTATATTGACTTAATTTTGCCTATAATGTGTTTTGAGTAATAAGATACAAATAAGAGGGATATGTATCACTGATTCAGAGCATTTGAAACCATCATGTTTCACTTTTCCTCTGCCTTGACATTGAATGCACCCTGTATAGGTATATCTTCATTTTATATAGAGAATGAGAACACTCAATCATGTGTAGTCCTTGATAGAGATGTAATATAAACTGTGATGGCTAATCTTGTCTGTCAACTATCTACATCCAGAATCAATTAAGACACAAGGTGCACATTCCTTGAAGAATTTTCTTAATCTGATTATTTGAAGCAGGAAGACTCATCCTAAAACTGGGCCACACCTTCTGGTGGCGGCCCACAGGAAAGAACACAGGGAAGAAAGAAAATTTGGCTCTTTGCCTGCTTGTCCTCACTCTTGCTGGCCAGTTCCGCATTCTCTTGCTGCCATTATTAAATCTAGCTTCTTCAGAATTCCAACGCAGACTAAAGACCAGAAATTCTCCAGGACTCCAGTGCCAAACTGGGACCACTAAGACATCAGACTCATGGTCTGAACACAACTACTGTATTCTCATCCTTTATGTCATGAGTCAGCAATTGTTGGGCTACCTGGAGGACATCCTATAAGGCAGCCTAATAATTCTTTTTTAGTTTACATATTCTGTTCCCTTAGAGAACCCTTTAAAAACACAAGCTAAAACTCAGCTCTAGAAAACATTGATATTTGTGGAGCTGTTTAGTAATGAGGTAGGGTTTAGCTTGAGTTACCTGATGTAGGAGAGCAAAAGGCTCTCACTGTAGAAAGTTTAGGGACTATGTGAGAGTATTCTAGATCTAAAACACCACTGCTGTTTTAAATTTGAAACAATAGATGTGGAAATCCATTAATATATTTTTTAAAAAGGTTATCCATTCTGTACCTTGACGTCTCATAATAATGAACATGAAATTGCCCCTCCCCATCTCCCCAACATCTTAGGTGAATTTCATTCAATATCTATTGTGTTCAGCTATGCATAACATTCTCTCTTCATCTCCTCCTTATATCCTATAGGAAAAAAAATAACTTAAATGAGCCTGGTTGGGGAAACTTGACAGGGACCAGAAAGATACAGGTGATAAGAAGCAGGAAATGGAATAACAGAGAGGCTTCTAACTGGGAAGAAGAGAGGGAAGTCAATCCAGATGAATAAGGAGAAACAAGAGACAAATAACACCAAAGGTGTAGGATAGAGCCTCAAGGAATGTAATTATTTAATATTTACCTAAAATTATGCATAAATACAAGAGTATGTACATAATGTATATACACAATATATACATTAAATATACACTATAAATACAATATAATATATGTATATTAATATATATAATTATATATATATTAAAGGAAGCTAAACCATTTGAGATGACATTTGAGATGAGTAAACATTGCTCTCCATTAATTCTCCAATTCATCTATAAAAGCTGACCAACCAATGGCTCAGCCAAGGAGAGACTAGGGTGGACATCTGACCCCAGCCAGGGGAGGGGGAGGAAGAGGGAGAAAGAGAGGATTCACCAAGAGGAGAGGGTCAAGGAGTCACCCTGGAACAGACCTGGAGCAGAGAGAGCCAGATGAATACTAAAATGCAAGTATCTCTGGAATTTTGGTTGGGAGGTAGCCAGATTAGCTTAGAGAATTAAAATAGATTAATACTGCTCAGCTACTGTGTTGTAAAGCTTAGGTAAATCTTACTCGTTTACTTGGGAGCTAGCTAGGATAAAGAAAAATTATCACATGTAAAATTGTAGTAAGCAGGAGGAAAGTGATTTAATTCTAGTTTCACTTAAAAATATTTTTCAAGTTTCAACCATTAACAAGATAACTTTGTATGTTTTTGCCTTAATACTTTCATAGTCAAAACATCTCATAGCAAATCATGACGTGTATCATTTCTGTATTATGTGTGACTTAAAATTAGGTGTATTAAGAATTCTGAATTCTTTTTAAAAAAAAAGAAATATAAGGATACACTTTCATTTTAATATCAGGTTTGGTGATATGGGGCTGTTTCACATTGTCCACAGCAGCTGACTATGATTTTCATCGTGCTCTAGCAGGGGTGTGATTGTGCCAGCTGCAGATAGTTTCTGCAATTGTGTGATGTTTGGAATTCTAGGAACTTTTCAGGGGGCACATAAATGGTAGGGCCCAAAGAGGTGTGGTGAGATGTTGGTTAACGGGTTGTTGGCTGGTTGTTGGTTGTTGTTGATTGTGTTGTTGTTGGTTGTTCTTAGTCAGTTTGTTAAGTAGTCCTGCAGAAAGAAAGGAAGAAAGAAAGAAAGAAAGAAAGAGAGAGAGGGAGGGAGGGAGGGAGGGAGGGAGGGAGGGAGGGAGGGAGGGAGGAGAAAAAATTAGATTTCCTGATGGCGAAAATCAAACTTGCTCCAAAGAACTTAATGTTCTTAACTAACAGGAAGTAATCTAATGATAATGTCTCTCCCTTCCAACTCCTGACTTTATTGGGAATCTCTTTCCTTCCTCTCTATCCTCTTTTCTTTCTTATCTAGTGTTTGAAGGTTGAAAGAGTGGAGGCGAAAGGGTGGAGAAGGGTGGAAGAAAGAGGGACCCACAAAGCACCCAAAGACGGGCCACAATTAAGAGGAATCAAGAAAATTTAAAGACTTGACAGGACTGGTGAGTAATATGCAGCTGAAAATTTAGTCAGTTCAGTCCCTAAACCCTAATCTTTTTACTGTCCTATCTGGATAGATGATAGCATGAGAAATACATATAGCAATAATCAAACATATTTCCCTTGTGAAGCTAAAAACTTTAAAAACATTGGGAACAGCTAATTTCTCATTAACATGTTTTGCCATTTGTCTATGTTTTGTTAAGTTTTTAAGTAATTATCAGTTAAATGATATAAAATGTGGATTTCAAACGATTTAAAAAATAATTGAGATCAAAATTTTCTTTGAATAAATCCAAGTAATTAAGACAAAAATTACTGAATTATTTCATATAATTTTTTAAAACCTCAAATGACCCTCTTAAACAATTTGGGGGGACCTAAATTTGCATATATAATATAAGTTTTTAACTGGTTACTGTTGTGATACCCAATGGAATATTATTCAGCTGTTTAAAATGATAATATTAAATATGCAGAGGGAGCTAGAAAAAAATCATCCTGGTGACACAGGCCCAAGAAGATATTGCAGGTTTTCTCTCTTTATCCTTTGAAATTTATGCTACAACCTGAATAACTACAGAGGTTATGTACCTAGTAAGAGCCTAGGGGAGAAAAGAGAATCTTCAAGGTAGGGAAAATAGAAAATATTGTTAAGGCGAGGCAGAAGTCTAGAGTGGGAGGATTAAATGGAGATGGGGATGGAAACAGACGGTAAAGGGAAGAAATATGAAGAGGGACAACTAACACTAAAAGCCATTTGTAATGTCATATGGAAACCAGCCAAAGTAGACACTTCTTAAAACATGGGCATATATGAAAGAAATCCAAATGGAATCACCAAATAATGGGAAAGACAATGTCCCAAATAGATGACTTAGGCCATCAACTGAAACTCGGCAGTGCCCGGAATGGGTTACATCTAGTTAAGTTATTGGCCATTTTAATAAGGAGTCATACACCAAAGAATAAATGCATATAGATGTAAGGTTTTGTATCCCGCATCCACTCTACTACAGGACATTGGGAAGACAGAATGCGGAGAGTTTGACTGTGCTTGTCCCACACCGGCCAGGGTGGGTGCTGGGCTGTAGGAAAGCACCCAGGGACTGCTCCCGGTGGGAAACCACAGTCTGAGGAATGGGACCCTGGAGCCCACAGGCTGCAAAGAGGCTGGGGCTGTCTGGTTCCCAGGCTCTCAGGTTCTCTGGTTCTCAGACATCCAGGTAACACTGGGAGCTGTGGAAGAGTGAGAATGGAGCTGGGAGCTCCCCCCCCCCCCCCCCGCTTCCCCCACTCCAGAGCCAGGGGTTGGGGGGGGGGGTAGCTCCAGCTGGTCCCATGGTGAGAGTCCTTGGCTTGACTGGAGGCAGGCTTGATGGCAGTGGTGGCTGGGAGTGCAGAGATGCCTTCTATGGAAGATTAGACAGCAGCTCTCTGGGTAAAGGCCATCTCCATGGTGCCCCACGGTGGATCCTGATGAAAAGAGACAGTCTGTGCTTCCAAATTATTTACACCACGATGGAAAGTAGTTGTGTAGAACCATACCTCCTTTCTCAGAGTGGGCCTGAGATTAAATACCTTTTGCAGGGAGGAATGGCTGGGAAGGAAAGCTTATTGCCTATGCCCTCCAGACCTCTAGGTGCCTCATTAGCATGGAGATTTCAGTCATGAGCCTTAGTCTCTTTTCCTATTGTCTTTGTCTAAGGTGTTAGGGATAGCTCATCTACATGTGGAGGGGCTTAGGGCATTGCCCTTACTGATGGCCACAAATCTATGGGGAGCTGCAGTTAGTGACAAGGGCCTGGTGACCAGGAGTAGGGGAAGCTCCTACCATCCCTTCAGGATCTCCTGGGCCTCAAAGCCTTTTTTAGCTCAACCAAGGACCAGGCTACCTCTCATTGCCCCACATATAGATTCTTTATAAAAAGTTCAAAAATAGATCAGCATAGGAAATAAGTTAATGCAACACAGCGTAGAAACAATGTGTTATTTCAACTGACTCAGAAAAACAATCAAGAAATCCATCCCCTCCTGTGCTGAAGACACCAAGAGTAAAGTCCGAGTGGAGGGAAGCTACTCTCTCTGAGAATGGACAACTGAAATTTTATAGTTAACATGTTTGTGGTAGTTCAAACAAGCTTGGCCAATGGGAAGTGGCACTGTTAGGATGTGTGGCTTATTAGAAGAGATATAGCCTGGTAAGAAGTCTGTCAATATGGAGGCAGGGCTATAAAGTCTCATAGATATGCTCAAGTCTGACCAATATGATTCAGACCCTTCTCCTGGCTACCTGCAGAAGACACTCCCCTTCTGCTGCCTGTGTATCAAGATGTATAACTCTTGCCTCCTCTAGCACGATGTCATGTTTTCTGCCATGATGATAATGGATGGAACCCCTGAACCTGTAAGCCAGCCCCAATTAAATGTTTGCCTTTATAAGAGTTGCCTTGATCATGGTGTCTCTTCACAGCACTAAACCCTAAGACAATGTTCAATAGAGCAAAAGTTAGTTTTCTTTCCAAAGACCAGAGAATAAACAAGAATATTTATGCTTCCCACCACCTCTCAACATTGCACAAGAGGATCTAGCAGTGAGAATTACTCAATAAAATGAAATAAATGATGTTAAGATTGGGAAGAAGGAAGCAAAACCATATCTGTTTGCAATTGATGTAACTGTACACATGAAATATCATAATACATTCGATAAGAATCTCTTGGGTTGAAAACAAAAGTCAGTGAGCTCAACATGTCAGGAAGATACAAGATCAGGATACAGCAAAGTAACTGCGTTCTGCATGCCTGCACTGTACAATACGAACTGCAGAAAAGAAAACAGCTCCGCCTGCTATAGCATCTAAAGATTAAACATTTAGAAAGAAACTTAATCTAGACAAGTACAAAAGACATACTCTAAAAACTCTAGGACACTATCGAAAGCAAGACCTTCACAGAAGGAAAGCACCCCGTATTCATACATTGGGAGACTAGATTAGGAGGTCAGCACTTGCCAGTCAATCTCAAGATGATCCCTGTTAAAAACCCCATATGAGGGTTTTGGTTTTGGTTTGCAGTTGTAAAACTGATTCTAATATTCATATGGAATTCTAAAGGAACTGAGAATAGTTCCAAAATAATCTTTAAAAAGGACAAAGTAGGAAGGTCATTCTTTTGATTTTTCAAAATTTCCTTTAAAAGTTAGAATAATGAAGTCAATGTCATGCTGCTATAATGACCAGATCAAATAAAGAAAATCAAGAATCCAGAAAGAAACCAAACTCTGTGGCAAAACAACATTTATCAGGCATACCAAGATCAAGAACAGGGGCAAGGAGCAGTCACATATACAAGAGTAATGGGTAAAAGGCAAACTCCAATACCATGGGGCTGACGCACTACCATCTGGCCCAGATTGTTTTAGCTACTACTGCACTGTTGGATTATCCAACTAACTATATAACACTACCACACATGACAATGAGCTGCAGCCCCTGGCATGCCTAACTTCAAGTGTGTAAGGAATCTTAACTCAGGACAGGAGCACAGTAGAAACTGACATATTCACTGAATAGATTTCATTTTCTCTATTCTCTCTGTAAGATGTAACTATTTATTAAGGATTATTATTAATAATCCAACATATATACTACTGAAGGCTTTGTGCTTGCTTCTATATCACATGTTTGAATATATGCATGGACATATGTGTGGTTGTATTATTTTACATATTACTTTTTCACAATAGAATTCATTTGAGAAATGGTGTATCTTGACTGACAGCAACTACATGCAAATTTAATACCATATTTGAAGGACCAGGCAGCATTCTAAGTTTTTAGGCATCTTATGTGATACTCAGATATTATTGCTATCCACTTTGCAGAATGATAAGACTAGGGTGCACAGAGTTAAGTAAATCTAACCACATTTGTGTAGTCTGTAGCTGGTTTATAAACACAAGCACTCAAGCCCACAGCTTATACCCTTAAGTTTTCCTCTGTGGACCTACCCCTGGGAATACTAGAAGATCCTGAAGTCTTTCCTCATAGCAGTGTGTTTCCTACTTAAAGATTATTTGTTCTCATGACCCAGGAAATAGAGATGTTAAGATTTATTCTGGGTTTATTAGCATTAGTTTAAATGGAGCCATATGAACATCTAATTAAAATTTATTTTATAGTTATAGAATGATACAAGAATACAACTAGGTACAGTTTTCTATAACTAACCAGAATGCCATTTGTTAAATTATTCATCTGTTCATTTATCTGTTTGTCCTTCTGCCTTGTGTCTGGCAAAGTGACCACTACTTTACTGAGACAGCTTGATGTAGACTAGAGTCACTTGGACAAAGAGAACCTTAATTGAGGAATTGCCCCTAGCACACTGGCCCATGGACAAGTCTATGAAGCATTTTTTTGATTGCTGATTTCTGTGGGAGGAACCAGTCCACTGTGAGTGTTACCATTTCTAGGCAGGTGAGCCTGAGTTGTATAAAAGCAGGTTGAGCAAACCAGTCAGCAACACTCCTCTACAGTCTTTGCTTCAGTTCCTGCCTCAAGTCTCCACTTTGGCTTTCCTCTGTGTGGAAGTATAGACTGGAATAACCCTTTTCTCCCTAAGATGTATTTGGTCAGTGTTTCATCACGTCAATAAAGAAACATACTAGTACAAGCTCACTGCAGATAAGTCGAGCTGTTCACAAAACCATGATTTGATGAATAAGTTTAAAGCATTGAGAAATAAAAAAAAAAAAAAAAAATCATCCAGGCTTCTCCTGTGGAATTTTACACAAATCCTGGTACTTGTAAAATATCTGGCCATCTATTCCAAATCCTGAACTTTATGTGAGCTTGAAAGGTGCCATTCCCTGATTCCCACAAGTAAAAGGTCTCCAAGTACTTCTTGCTTTCTCTGATTCTTGAGCTTAAGAAAAAGTTTCCTCTTTCATTAGATTTCAGCTGGTCTTTGAAGAGACACTCTGGCTTTGTGGCTGTGCTTCCCTTTATACCCTGTCTGCCTCTCTTGGCTTGAAAGGCAGAAGCAGAAGGCCATTGCAGCCCTGACTGGCTGGGGTACACCTCCCTGGTTGTGTTCCCTCCTGTAACTGACAGGGCTGCTATGATTAAAGAGGGAGAGAATCTGTGAAGAGCTGAGCACGGATTTTTCAATGTGCGAACTACTTGTCAAAATTTTATAGTAATTAGGAGCTGAGTGAAGAAAAAGGAAAGTGGCTGCTCAGAAGTTGGTAGAATTTCAATGTTGCAGTATTCTTTTTGAGATTTATAAATGGCCTGAATTCATTAGGAAGTTGCATAAACCTCATATTCTAGGGAGAGAAGAGGAAAAGCTATCTAGCATCCTAGTTTGCGGTGTCCTTCAAACGGGCACCGGTGTTTGAAGATGGTGTCTGGGAAGAGACAGTATTTCAGTATCCTTCCACTTCTCCTTGTCCAGGAACATAGGGCCATCTCCTCTCCTCTTCTCACTCATCCTGTAGACGCTGTGTATGGGGAACACCCGTAGCACACTGTGGACCAGCCCCTTAGACCTGTTAAGACGCAGATTCCTCCATGGTCATTTAGAGTTAAATATGAGGTTTTAAGCTTTATGGCTTTCCATGATTTTACCATATTATTATGTCTCCATTTGGAAACATTGAGATCGTTTTGTGATATCTTGCTCTACAAATATCCTTATCATTAAATACATATTCTTTTTATCAAAAGAATGGTTTCAGTATTAACAACCTTTATCACTGAGTCTGATCTAACTTAACCTCTGCCTTGAGAAGCCCTAAGTTTTCTGTGTAGTTTGACCCATATAGAATTATTATAGAGCTGAAGTGCAGAATATGCTATTCAGACATCTCTTTTCATTTATTAGGAATTTAAACGGGGGTAACTATTTTTTGTGCCCTTTTTAGGATCACAAGACATCAAGTGATGTGATGACAAAATGTTACTGAGTGACAGCCGCTTCTCACCCTGTTTTGGAGCTTCCCAAGAAAGCGAGCAGCTGGAAAACATGAGAAAACTTCAGGATTTCCAGATTGTGATGACACAACACAGGGCACCTTTGAATTGGAAACATTAGGTTTCTACACAAAAGACCTGGGGGAAGCCAACAAACTTAAACCTTAAAACAAGTACACATGATAGTATTACATAGCATAGTTTTATTGCCCTAAGGTCTGATAAAAACTTTGTTCTATACAGTGAGATTGCAGACCTCCCCAGAGACTAACAACCACTAGAATGTCTGGAATCTCACTGTATAGAACAAAGGGGTTTTTTGTGTGTTTTTTGTTTTGTTTTGTTTTGTTTTCAGAATAACACTTCATATAACAATGTACACTTAGATAACCTCTGTCTTTGTGCAGTTTGATGAGGCATAATTTCCTTAGCCCAGTAATACTCACATCTGGACATGCTGTTTATTTTACTTCCCTCTAAGTCTACTGAAGAAAGACTTGAGTGGTCTCAAGTTTGGGACTCCTGTGGAATTAGCTGCTATGTATAACTGTTTGCAGATATTTAAGTAAATGTCAACTTCCAATCCCTTCGAATGGCAAGAGTATGTTTAGTTTTCCAAGAATCTGCCAAACTATCTTCCAAAGTCTGACCGCATTTGCTTTCCACCTGTGCTGAGCTGAGTCCCCGTTGGTAAGTATCTGCACCAGCAGCTCTTGGTGAGGGTGTGCTGGACTTGGGCCATGCTGATAGGTCTGAGGACAGAGTTCATTACTGTTTTAATGTACAGTATTCTGATAACATATGATACTGAGCATTTTATATGCCTTTTGTACAATTTAAACATTTAAAAACTGTACAAGAAGGTTTTTTTTTTAATTTTTATGAAATCAATTGAGTAATGTTTACTTTTAAAAGTGGCTTAGGGCAAATGTATCAAGAGTTACCAGTGGTAGAAAATGTGAGTTATTCTATTTTTTAATCTTCTTTTTTAAAAGTTTCATAGAAATATGTGGGAAAAAATGGTTTAGGGTAAGTTTATTTAGACTCGCCAGTCTAGAGAAGGCAAGGAGGAGGCATTGCAAGTGTGGAGCATTTGTTCTTTCTGTTCCTAGTTTCTCAGCTTCCCTCTTCAGAGCCTTCAAGGAGAGAACTGATTTCCTTTGACCTGATTGCCATGCCACCCATCCCCAAATAAGAGAGGCAGGAATAGCGTCTTTTTAGCCTATGCCCTCCCGCACTTCCCCACTCCCCCAACCCCAGTAACTTGGTTTCCTTGTTGGAAGCCACAACTGCATTAAGAAAGCTGGAAAGCTACTTTAAAGCTGCCCGTTCTGTTTTGTCCTCAGTAAAACTTCCTTTTCTCTGTGACACTAACTTTTTCCTTTTTTTAATATTTCCAAAGTAGACTTAAAGTATGAAGGAAATAATAGACCCTAAGGGCTTCCTTACCAAGTAAAACTCTCATTGCAAACCTGCGAGGAGCTGCCTGGAAGAGCCTGCTGTCCCTCGCTAAGCAGCAGGGGCCATAGAGTGGGGGATGGGTTCTGAGCCGTTTCCAGGCTCTCACCATTAGGTCTTTGTGATAAGCTGGGGAGGAGAGGGGGAGAAACATGGAGAAAGAAGGGAGAGGGGTGGGCAATCTGCTATAAAAATACACCCACAATGGCAGTTGGTTAATGTGTGCTGCTGATAAAAGCAGTTTAACAAGAGACTTGGGGCTCTTTGATTCTCCGCTTCCCCAGGAAGGGGGGGCAGATGTCTGCCTCCTGACATTTCACCGTTTAACCCTACTGTGAGCCTTTTGTGGATGACTCTCATTAAACCCTTTAGGCAGCGCTTCCTTCGGTAGCAGTGCTGTTCACTGCTGTTCAGCTAGCTTCCTCTCTGATGATTCTTATTGTTTTATACTCTAAGCTGAAAAAGTCACCTTAACAAGACAGAAAAAGCATCCAGTGATTAAAGGCCCAGACCCCGGGAATTATCCAGAGCTCAGCAGCGCTTGCAGCATGAGAGTGTGCTAAAACCTAAATTAAACGCCTCATCAAAGGCTCCCTAATCCCCAGCCTTCACGAAAATCATATAACATCTACCTTCCTTGATGAGCTTTGGGGATGTCAGGAGGAAGCCTGGGACTCGTGGCTAAGCAGTAATATTTCCACAGGAAAGGAGATTAGAGTTAGACATTCAATTTGGCGGCCAAGAAGGACCTAAAACAGCCACTTTCCAAAGAAATGCCCCTTCACCGGGCTGGTCTAAGTCTACCAGAAAAGACATCCTTCTTGCTTCTTAACATAGTCAAGGTAGAAATAGTGCTAATCTCTATGTTGAATAAACATAGTCAAATAATTACTTAGGTAATCAAACTAATTAAATAAATATTCAATACCATAATTTCACAGAAATAATAGTAATGTGATATGTAAACTGGATTACAGAAATATACAGTCTATAGGGTGTACATAAACCCCTATTTCTGAGTGAGATTTGCTCTTTAAGCTCTCTGAATCTCAGTATTTTGTTGTAAAATGGGAATGCCTAGCTCAGAGAATTTCTGTAAAAGTGAAAGCTAATGATGTATTGTCACATTGGCATACTGGCCAACACCCAGTAAGTCCAAAATAAATGACTACTGGAGGATTTTTTTTTTCAGGAGGATACTAATAGCCAGTATTGGAAATCTGGAGCCAATTTTAATCATGCAAGGAAGATAGACTTAAGAACACACAAAACTTGCAGGGCAGTGGTGGCACATGCCTTTAATCCCAGCACTTGGGAGGCAGAGGCAGGCAAATTTCTGAGTTTGAGGCCAGCCTGGTCTACAGAATGAGTTCCAGGACAGCCAGGGCTACACAGAGAAACCCTATTGCAGAAAAAAAAGAAAAAGAAAAAAAAAAAAAACCTCAGAAATAATTTTAAAGGTATGTATTCTAGATCTGTAGCAATTGCTTTCCTTTATATGTGAGATTGGACTAGTTTCACAACACAGGGCTCTAAAGAAACCTTCCATCACCCAGAAAAGGGTGGGGGCATTTCTGTAACATACAAGAGGAAAGCTGGATTTGCCTCTTTTCTCAGTGCCCACAGGCAGGAGGGGAACGAATGAGAGAGGAGGTGACCCTGGACTATTTTGTGGCCAATGCACTGGAATCCCCTTGTCAGCTACAATCAGCACTTCTGCTATTTAGAAAACTGTGTACAGCATGCCATTTCCTCTCTGTTATATCCTGTTTTCCCATGGCTTCCATAAATTTAGAAGCACTGTAGAGAATTCCAGGTTCTAGGAATCGCTGCCAGACTCCAAGGTATTTGCTGACATCGCGGGTGTTCTCTCTTTGGCACGCTGGGCAATGTCTCCCCCAATGTCTCCCCGTTAGGCTGTGGGTGAGGCCGCCCTGCTGGAGGTACATCAAGGCTTATGCATATGGGACAGATGCTCCGTGCATCTCATTACTCCCTAATTGCCACTTGAATCCAATGTCTTCCCGAGAGTGGCTCTGCTCCACTCAACAGAACTTCATGCTAGACTTTGCCTCTGGAACCCACAATTAGAATTAAAAATTTAGTGCAAAGCCGTATTAAAGCAAGGCTGTTCATAAAGGCTCGCATCCTTCCCACTTAGCACAGCAGCTGTCTATCCCCTGCAGACATCAGGGTCTGAGGAAGCGCATCCATTATTTATTTCATTTTTAAAAGAATGTATGATTTTTTCCCCTCAGAGGATATATTCAAAACTTCAAACTCAGAAGTGTATAGGATGGGGATTGAGAAAAGCACACACAGAATCTTCTTGTCAACTTCTAGGCTTCACAGGTATGACTTTCTAGTATGTATGTATTTACTTAATTTAAAAAAATAGACACACTAAACAACTCTATTTTTCGAAGTGGCTCTGCGAAAGAGCGGATGCTTTATAACACTCTAATCATACTGCTAAGTTGGTGTAGGTAGATCCAATCTTAGCTGTAATGCTTTCTGAGAATAAATGACTTAAGTTATTTAAAACTCAGCAAACGTCTGTGTGTGCTGCTCTCTGCCGGGTGCTACAGATGCAGAGGCCACACTAAGTATGTCCACTGTCTCAGAAGCACACTGCCACCAACTATGACGATCTTCTTAAGGACAATGTGGACAGTGTTAGCAATTGCTTAGTTCTTGCAACGCACTTGGTGCTGTGCTCTGCTATTCATGCATCCCCCACATAGAAAGTTCTGGTCAATAGGATGGTGAAGGTAACTATCAATGTCTTTAACTCTACCAAAGAAAAATGTATTAAAGTCCAGGGAGATGACATAAATACTTCAAGGGTTTTAAATGTTTTAACAACTTCAACTCTAATTGAACCAGACAACTAAAGGACTTCCATGAACAAAATGCTTGTTACATTTCCTAAAAGGAGATTAATGACCAACCACACAGAAGCACATTGGACTGGGTGTCAGGGCTGACAAGAGAGAACCAGAGCTTGTTTGCAGCTTATATAGGATGGAATGGCAAGGTTGGGCAGGAAGCAAGTCCCTTTAGGATCGTCATCCTGTAGTGTGCTCTGAAGGGTGTAGTTGCCAGTATTTGGAACCTAGGGCAGGGGTGAAGTAGAGAGATCCTTGCCTACCAGCTTGACAGAGAAGTGGAACGTGGTTCTGAACGGACTGTTTTGCTCACTGGAGGCACACTTGAAGGAGTCCTTTACCGTGTCTAGGAACTGGCTAGCCCAGGGAAGGCAGTCTCTCCGGGTCAGAGAGGATCCAGAGGGGAAAAAGTAAAAAATATACTTGGCTACTATTCATGACCACAAAGCTAATAATTGCTGAAAGCAGAATTTGGACCTGGATCTTAAAACCGAGCAGTCTCTCCATGATGGCTAGATGTCCCAGAGAATGCTTTAATTTTCTCTCACCCACAGCACTCTTGTCTATTGTTGCCCTGCTGCTAAGGTTGAAGTCTGATGCTACTGGACAGCCCTGAGCTCGGTGCAAAATGGTAGACTCCATTTGTCATCGGGGATATTTCTCCTCTGGAAGACCCTGGACTCCACCAGAGGAATGACATGCCAGAGTAGTCTTACACCCGAGATTCCTGGACTGCCTCCCCATGATACTGAGGTATCTCAATACCTAAGCCATCAGCCAATGACCTTCGCTTACCCTGCACATTCTCACCCCCTTCTCCAAAACTATATAACCCTTGTTTCACCCCAAATAAAGTGTATACATATTATCCCACCCCAAATAAAGAAATATGCACAAGCTAAGATCTTCTCAAAGAGCTACAAAGACCTGAAGTGACTTGGTGTTAGCTAGTCAATGCTTTCCTGTTGTTCTGTTTCCTTGTCCCACCTTGGAAAACCTACTGTTTGTCTGTTGTCTCATGGTCTTTCTCATTTTATCTTGCTGAAAGAAGATGTATATCTAAGTTTGAGGAAAGTTTTGACTATAGCTACAATCAGAGGCCAGATCTGACTCTGGTTAAATGTTGCTCCCTCTGCTGACTGATCTATAGCCTTTGGAAAGTTATTAAAGCTTACACAGCTTTTGTCTTGCCTGGGAGGAGTAATAGTGCTGGCCCTTGAAGAATGTGTTGCAGGTTAAAACTCGTATTAGCATAGGTTTTTTAGTATAGTCAATTACAGACAAGTGCAATGTTCTTAAGCTTCATGCAGCAAAGTTCCCTGCCTGTGATACTCTCTAAGAAAATGATTCTTCTCTTCCTGAGTTATATGGACTCTAAAGTTCAAGGGGTTGGGGGTGGGGCTGAAGAGTACAGTAAATGGTCTTCAATGAAATGCCTTAAGATAAGAACTTACTTTACCTACAGACAACATATAATCAACCTTGTGTTCCAGCCCCTTGGCAATGTTCCTTCCTTTGCCCACACTGCCATCATTTACTTCATATACACAAAGCAGCAGCAGCTTGTATAATTGTTCACCTAAGGAATGAAAAGTGTCCTTTCTCTGTCTAATTTCCTGTGCCTGCCACTTGGAATTTGGATTCCAATATCAGCTCCATGTAGGAAACACCAATTGTGAAGTACAGCACAGGTAGCATCCTGTCAGGTGGCTTCTTTAATTATAACCTTATCCTAACCATAGTTCATTGGCTTCCTGACCGGTCCATCTGGGTTTGTAGACTCAACAACTGAGTGAATGATGGGAATAGGTTTTCCCATTTGCCAAAGAGAAGAGAATGGGGACTAATTATGACTGTATTTCACCCTACCTATGTCAACTTGATGGTGCTGAATCATTCTAGAAACGCGGGTAGGCTAAGCAGAAAGGCCCAACACTAAATCAAATTATTGATTTTATTATGGAGTCTCACCATTTTGTCTGAGCTGACCAAACACGATTTCATTTCTCTAGACCAACATATCCATATATGACCTGATAATCATGTTAAGAAGATAGCCTTGTGACATTGCCCTTGCATTTTGTTTTCAGATATGTTTATATGCATAGTAAGAATATTTACAGTTAAAATATAACTATACCATTTACCACAATACATGGATTTATCTTTGTAGGGTAATAAAAACATTATGAACTGATTGCATCAGGAAATTGGAGTCAGTTACATTATTTAAAAATCACCATACTATGTTGGGGAGATGTCTCAGTAGGTAAAAATACTTGCTGTTCAAGTTTTAAAACCTGAGTTCAGACCCCTGTTATTCTCATAAAAAGCCAGATGTGGGTAGCACACATCTGTAGTCCCAACTCTCATATGGTGAGATGAAGGCAGAGTCAGAAGAATTGACCAGTACGTAGGGGACCAGCTAGTCTGGGGTTCACAGTAAAGAAACAGCAGAACAAGAAAGACTCAGCCACAAAAACAAGATGGAAGGCAAGAACTGATTACTTAGAATTGTCCTCTGACTTCCACATTTCTACACACACACCTACACACACACCTACACACACACACACACACACACACACACGAGAGAGAGAGAGAGAGAGAGAGAGAGAGAGAGAGCGCCAAGGAAGCAAGAGCTTTGTTTGAAGTCCTCGGTGCTATGTTCTAGGTTGCAAAGTGTCAGTTCTTCCACTGAATCTGAAGTCTGATTTTCTTGTCACTAGATACTATCAGGCTCCACTAAATCCCATTTCCATGTTCTTTTAAGTTTCTTTTTAGGATCGGCATCAAATTCTATGTTATGTCCTCTGTCCGTTGTGGGTTCTTCTTTCTCTCTCTTCTTCTCAGAAGACAGATAACCCTAAAAGAACTGTGCAAGAAAATATATAGTTTAAAGAATATTAACTGTTTACATTCTTGGAACAGTGTTTACTGATGCTAACAGCTATTGCTGACTTTCAGGAGTCACTTGTATGAGTACTGAGCACTAGTGAGTATAAAATGAGCACTGGTTTCTCAGTTGCAAATGTGAACAGAAGACCTTGAACTCCAAGGCTTGGAATAAGAGGGATAGAATGGGGCTGTATAATGGGATAGGCAGGGCTTCAGACTTGTTAAGATATGAAATATTTGTATCTTTAGATCTTACTATGAAATTTCTCTGGACTTTAGCATTCCTTTGGGGAAAACGCAAGCAGTAGGACCTCTGTAATAGATGTGTCTTTGCCAATTTAATGTTTCCAGATTTTGCCAGTAAATATACACGATAAACAGTTAAGTTTGTATTTCAAATCAACAATGATGCATTTTAATAGTGCCTTAAATGTTTCACAGGGCACATTTACATTGAGTTTTATGTAGTATTTGGGGCATACTTACAGTAAAAATATTCTTTGTGGATAAGAAATGCAAACTTGAAGAGATGTCCTGAATTTTATCTAGCAAATGTACACATATCCCGGAAGCCAGTCTTTTCCCGCTCTAAGCCCATAACAGTGTCTTCTAAGTGTGTGATAAGCAGAACCACTGAACAGAACTGACCTATTAGCAATGTCTTGTTGTTTCTTGTTCAAAGATGGTTACGTGACCACAGTACACAGGCTCACTTTAATCCTTAGTCTGTGAAGCAAGGCTGACAGGTGGGTTCACTTTCCACCTTTGACTGATAACATTCACATGGAAGCCAAAAGATGTTGTCAGCTACTTTGAAGATGACTGGGGAGACCAGAAGGAAGAGAAGGAAGAGAGTCGCATGTGAAGACCTGAGGATGGAGGGTAAGGCTGTATACCAATGACATTGCTTGAGTCCATGATTTGTTTATGGCCAGATCACTTTCTGTTTCTGGCCACAACACCTTGTTTTATAAACCAAGTTCTTGCTTAAGCCATTTTGGGTTGGGTTTTTGTCATTGATAGCCAGAAAAATCTCTGAAAAAAATATAGATTGTGATCAAGTTTCTATTAAGTGAAAACCCTATAAGACAAACCCAAGTCTAAACAAGACATTTAACAAGTACTATTTTAACTCTTCTTAAACTTTTAGTACCCTGTAATCCCTATGTAAACAGCAGTCTATGTGTAACAAATGGGTAGAGTCCAAACCCCAATCCCTAACTGAAGAGTGGTTGTTTCGGGAAGAGGTAGAGTCACTTTTCTTTAATGGTGGCATCCCTAATAGGTCAACAATGTTCTCTCCAGTGTATAGCCCCTCACCCATGAGTATATGGATATCATAAATTGGATTTTCTGGGTTATTTTTAAAAGAAGAATCAAAGTTGGGAGGATGTGGATGGGTAGAGGTAGATCTTGGAAAAGTTAAGGGAAGAAACAAGGGGCAAATGTAAAAATTAATTGTGTGAAATACTTAAAGAATTACATAGTATACTGAAAGATCCTGACAGAATGTAAAAGGTCACAGAAGCCCTGAAATTGGCAAGATAGATGTCACTGTTAGCAGAACTAGCTTCACTGATTTAGAAAAATAGAGGTGCACAATGCTCTGGCCACTCCTTGAACTTGAGTGTCTGCCAATGTTTTGAACATTCCTTGAACCCATGTGTGTGCCTACTGTTGAAGCCCATTGCCAGGTGTTTGTAATATTGGTTGCTGGGAAAGAGTCAGAAAATCTCCCCAGCAACCACAGCTCGGTCAATCCTGAGTTGCTACACCTGCACCAGACTCTTTCCTTGTACCCACCCCCCCCCATACCCATTTCTTTAAAATAAACATTGTTTAAATCTGAAAATCCCCTACTCCCCCCTTCTCCTTTCTCCCCTGAAAGCCTATAAAAACTGAGACCTCTTTCCCCTCGAGGTCGACTCCTCTACCCCTGTGTGGGATATGAGTCGTCCCCAGAGCTCTGGCTTTCCCCAAATAAAGCCTCATGTGATTTACATCAAGCTTGGTCTACCGTGACTTCTTGGATGTCCGCTATTGTCCTGAGGCCTGAGCGAGGGGCTCCTCTCGGAGTCTTTCAATACATTTTTTAACTTGACAGAGGCAGTTAAATTTATCTCCAAGTAAGAAGCAAGTTTAAACCAAAACACAACAACCCCATTTCTGTAAACTATGAGACCTGACAAATTTTTAATGAAAAATATCACTGATTTTTTTTAACCTTCTCTAGATACATATACTAGGGTTTTTTTCCCCCCCAGCTACATAAAAAGCAAATATGTGAACATTCTGGTAAATAAGTCAGTAATGTCCAGGAATGAGAGGCTTTCATTGTCTTGATTACTAGTTGGATCAGACTGTATTCTCTCCTAACATTTTGTAGGTAAGATAATTATTTGTAAGCTTTGCTAACTTTATAAGATATAGAGGAGCAGGCTGTTCTGTAATTTTCATATTGAGAATTTGTGTTCAAGTATGTGTATGGTGGAGGATATTTTATGTTCCTATTAAGAGATTTTGTAAGACTATACCCAACAATGAGAGTTCAGCAGTTTGGTATTAGGGTAAAATTCATCACTACCAGGTACCTGCATGTCCATTGCAATTCTGATTGGCTACAGCTCCATTCAAGCTTTTATAATTGCAATAATGATTTCTCTTTAGAGTTTACATTTGTGTAACAAAAGATAGTGTTGCAGTTTGAATGTGTTTGGTCCATAGGGAGTGGTACTGTTAGGAAGTAGGGCCCTATTAGTAGAAGTGTGTCACTGTGGGGTTTGTCTTTGAAGGTTTCCTCCATTTTTCAGGCTCCACCCAATGCAGAAGAAAGCTTCCTTTTGGCTGCCTGAGAATGCCAGTCCTCTCCTGGCTGCCTGCACATCAAGATATAGAATCATCAGCAACTTCTCCAGCACCATGTCTGCCTGGACACTGCCATGCTTTCTGCCAGGATGATAATGGACTGGACCTCTGAAACTGTGAGCCAACTCCAATTAAATGTTGTCCTTTATAAAAGTTGTCTTGGTCATCATGTCTCTTCACAACGATGAAAGCCTAATGAAGACATACAGGATTTACCCTGGAGTTAAATGAAGTTGGGATAAACAACAATCAAGAGCTTCATGGTCATTAGCTGTCATTTTGGTCACTCTATTTCTACTTTGTAAAATGGGTTGATATGAGAATTAGTCTTGAGTAGTGCTCAGCATTTAGCAAGCTACATGAAACAAGGTTCACTAAAATAATGAGTCACAGGAATAGCTGAACCAAGCCATGTTGGATTTTTATATGCTAGTCTCTACAGCAGTGGTTCTCAACCTGTGGGTCACAACCCCTTTGCAAGGGTCAAACAGCCCTTTCAGAAAACATCAGGAAAAAAAATATTTAAATTACAACTCATAACAGTGAAGAGATTATAGTTGTGAAGTTGCAACAAAATAACTTTATGGTTGGTGGTCACTACAACATGAGGAACTGTATTAAAGGGTTGTGACATTAGGAAGGTTGAGAACCACTACACTACAGAGGTGGTTGTCAGATCTTCAAAACAACTTTTCTGTTCTTTTCAATTACCTGAAGTCGGAGCATGGTGCCACCCACAGCTCCCTCTGGCCACACTTTAAATAATTGTCAGACCAGAATCTCCTGCAAACAAGTTTTTCACACTGTCCATAATCCCGAACATTGCTCCAATCAAAATTATTCCCTACTATCTGATCCCATCCAAGTTTATCAGACTGTCCATAATCCTGAAACATTGCTCCAATCAAAATTATTCCCTACTATCTGATCCCATCTCAGTCTCTTACACTTCTTCCAACATGATTAAATTCACTTTGTAGCTTCTAAGAACTTCTAATCTGCTCATTCTTCTGGTGGTTTTAATCTATTCTTTTTCTTAGCACATACTTAATAACCCACTTAATAAGATCTAGTTTGATTACAAAAATACCAATTCGTGGCAAGAAAAGAGACTGGGTCACCGTAGATGACCCTACAGTACTTGGTTCAAGATAGAGTGGAATATCATTTGCAGACAAAGAGCACAAAGTCCAATTTGTCACTGAATCTGTAAATAAAGCTGCTAGTGTGGGAAAGTTCAAGGGTGCTTGCTCTGAAGGCCATGCAAACCAGTGTCAGGGATGAGAGCAAATGCCTTTTAAATTTTGTGCCCTAAAGCTTCACTCTGTTGACCCTGATCCTGGCCCTGAATTGCAAATCAAGTTACAGTGGCTATAAATGCATGTAAGGCTTAGACCAGAAAATATAAACTATACTGAACTGTCTTGAAGTCAGTAGAAAATTTGCACACACATACATACCACTCTCCTTTTAGATGATACATATTAATATTAGGAAATGGACAAGTGTTATTGGTAGGTCTTTATTGGTAGGTCTTTAAATATGAGTTAACGATAGGAATATCAGGACTGCACATCAACAAAATAGAGCAAGTGTGCACATCACCAGCTCATCTGTGATTTGAAGAGTATGTTATCAATACCATAAATGAATATGAAGTTTCATTCAAGAAAATTAAGTATGCTGAGTAGTTTCCAAATTTTTTAATATCAGCATAAGGAAGCTACAAAAAGGAAAAACAAAGCAATAAGCAAAGCAAGCAAATAAAAACCCACTGTACTATCTTGGTTCTCAAAGTATATAACATTGAGAACACGGATAATTCTTATTTTTCAGTATTGTGGATGCCCAGTTTTTATTTTATGTATTTGTAAATCAACTGGTTATTCTTTCTAACAAGTGTTTGAAACACATTTCTTTTTCAAAATGTGTTTTAAGTGAAATAGAATTACACACTTCTCTCCTGGCTCTCTCCCTCCAACCCCTCCCAACATCCTCCATTGAACCCCTTTAATATACCCCATCTCCCAATTGGAAATTCTCTTTTCCTTTATTATTGTTACATATATGTTTGTATATGTATGTATGTATGTATGTGTACACACACCTACATATAAATCCAACCTGCTGGGGTTTGTTGTTGTTTCTATGACAACTTTTCATTGGACAAACAATATGGGGATTCATCCCTGGGAGAAGCTAATTCCCCTCCCAGTAGTCATTATTTGTTTGTAGTTCTTTGTCGGGGGGTGGGGGGGTGGAGGGGGGCAACTCAAAAACTTCTCCCTTTTACATTAACATGTATATTGATATTGCCACTGTTCCAGTCTTGTTTCTGTGGTCATTTCTAGGAAAGAATTCCTGGTATCCTGGCTATTGCAATTTTTCTATGCCCACTTCCAAGATGTTCTCTGAGTCATAGATGCAGGAGCTATGATAGAGATGTAGCTATTGGGATATGATCCCATGCTCATTGATTGGTAGAACTAATATTGTGGAAATGACCGTCTCACCAAAAGTAAAATACATTTTTATTTAAGTTATAAGTGAACTTATAAAGCCCTTAAAATACTTTGTATTTATTTACAAAACATATACTTACATGTTTATATATTTATAATATACTTCAATACCACACTGTTTTATAACTAGCAGCCTGTTAGGACATAGATTTATTGGCTTTCATTTCAACAATTATTGTGATTCAGCACAATAAGAAAATGGTGGCTATGTAAAGGAAGTGTCCTAGACACTGTTCTATTGCCATGAAGAGACACCGTGACCATGGTAACTCTTCAAAGAAAGCATGCAATTAGGGCTTGCTTACAGTTTCAGAGGTTTAGTCCATTATCATCATGGCAGGAAGCATGACAGTAGGCAAGCAAACACGGTGCTAGAGAAGGAGCTGAGAGTTCTACATCTTGAATCACAAGCAGCAGGAAGAGAAAAAGCAACTGAGTTTGGCTTGGGCTTTTGAAACATCAAAGCTCATCCCCAGTGATAAACTTCCTCCAACAAGGCAACAACTCACAGTCCTTCTCAAGTAGTGCCACTCCCTAAGGACTAAGCATTCAAATATACGAGCTGATAATGCTCATTCTTATTCAAACCACCCCAGGGAGTGATCTTCCCAATGGCATAAGCATAAACTTTTTGAATTTTCTTTTGTTGCCATGTAATATCTCATTTTTTTCTGAGATATTCAAAACATAAAATCTAGTATTTCATCTCCTATGTGAATTGGCTTTTATAAATTGGCACATTGATGACACCTAATTATAAGTCTATTTGGAGAGGGGGTAAAATGTGAGAGTATGTTTGAAGGGAGCAAAGCTAACTGCCTGGGCAACAGAAAGGGGAGAAGAAAAGAAAAGCAATTAGCTGCCCTTTAAGTTTCTAAACCTAAAAGTGATTGCTAGGACAACTCTCTTTTTTTTTTTTTTTTTTTTTTTTTTTGAGATGGTGCTGGTAATTTATTTTTTTTTTCCATTTTTTATTAGGTATTTAGCTCATTTACATTTCCAATGCTATACCAAAAGTCCCCCATATCCACCCACCCCCACTCCCCTACCCACCCACTCCCCCCCTTTGGCCCTGGCGTTCCCCTGTACCGGGGCACACAAAGTCTGCGTGTCCAATGGGCCTCTCTTTCCAGTGATGGCCGACTAGGCCATCTTTTGATACATATGCAGCTAGAGTCAAGAGCTCAGGGGTACTGGTTAGTTCATAATGTTGTTCCACCTATAGGGTTGAAGATCCCTTTAGCTCCTTGGGTACTTTCTCTAGCTCCTCCATTGGGAGCCCTGTGATCCATCCATTAGCTGACTGTGAGCATCCACTTCTGTGTTTGCTAGGCCCCGGCATAGTCTCACAAGAGACAGCTACATCTGGGTCCTTTCGATAAAATCTTGCTAGTATATGCAATGGTGTCAGCGTTTGGATGCTGATTATGGGGTGGATCCCTGGATATGGCAGTCTCTACATGGTCCATCCTTTCATCTCAGCTCCAAACTTTGTTTCTGTAACTCCTTCCATGGGTGTTTTGTTCCCACTTCTAAGGAGGGGCATAGTGTCCACACTTCAGTCTTCATTTTTCTTGAGTTTCATGTGTTTAGGAAATTGTATCTTATATCGTGGGTATCCTAGGTTTTGGGCTAGTATCCACTTATCAGTGAGTACATATTGTGTGAGTTCCTTTGTGATTGTGTTACCTCACTCAGGATGATGCTCTCCAGGTCCATCCAGATTAAGGCTCTGATGCCTGGTTCTTGACTGAAGAACTAACAGTGAATGTACATTTCACAGACCACACAAATATCAGTGGTATCATTCCTTTCAAAGTGGTCTCTGTTTTATTCTCATTGTGCTCTGTCCCTGTAAGATTCCTTGGGACTACTCTCTGCTGTGCGACTTCAGGAATCAGGTGAATGTACTGTCAGTGTTCATACTTACGTGTGCATCCTGGCAACCTTCAAACCCTTCCTGTGGGTGAGATTAGGACTGAAGCCCAGCAAGATGAGCACTGCTAGAGATGAGACTTCTTTCTCTGTGCTTTCTTTTGCTTTGTGCTTTTTCCTGCCCTGTCTCTTTCTTCTCATGCTGTGTATTTGTTCTTTTTCTTTGAAAGGAAGTTCACATGCTGCTGGGAAGGTAGCGAGTGATCTACGGCTGGAAGGACAGGCAGGTTTTGAAGTTTCAAGTGATAGCCAGAGTTGCTGCCCCTGCCACTTGGCCCTGAGTTTGTATCTGTCCTAACTGCTGGAGGAGACAGAAACACAGCTTCACAGCCAGAATGATTCATTGTCAATAGCATTAACCTCCCCTGATGATTATTAGAGACCACCCCCCCAAAAAAAAAAGCAGCAGAAACAATGGTTTGGAAGAACAGAGCCATCCTCTCAGATCCGATTTATTGAGAAAACTCCAGTTTGCCAGGATTGAACATGACACAAAGTGACATACCTCATCCTTTTAATCGAGGGAATGCCTTTAAGAATCTTTAGGACAACAATGTGATTTTATTTGTCTCATCCTACAGTAGGTCTTAGAGGTAGCCTTGCATAACAGAAAAAGCATTAAGTATTATACTGTATGTAATTCAAAGGGATCTAGAACATTGTTTTTCTTTTTCTTGGTTCTCACGTGCTTCGTCTTTAAATATTAGATACAAAGCAGTGCTTCTGTTTCTGTTCCCTGACTCCCCAAAGCTTTGTTACTCTATGTTCAATGCTTTGGCTAAACCACAAAATGACGATAATACTCAGAGATGACCACAGAAAGCCAGGGTCAGGCTGGAGATGCAACTGTCCATAAGAACTCATGGCAAGCACTGTAGGATACACCGTATTTCAGTCATAAGGTGAGGGGTGCCTTATGATGATGGCAAATGTAACATTCCAAAAGCACAACAGAAATTTCCTGCAGTGGTTACCTTTCACTTGAGCCGTTATGGTCAGTGATATAAAGATGGATAAATGATCAAGGTAATCAGAAACAGTAATGAAGTTGGCAGGGCTTCATGACAGCAGAACAGATTTCAGTGAATATAGTAAAGTCAGGAGATATTCCATGGATCTTCATGTACAGAGGGTAGAAATGTATTTTTTTCCATCTCACATGTCATATTTCCTGCAGATAGCTGTAACAAAGTACCAGGATTATATACTCAATCAGTAATATTCATATCTCACACTTCTCGAGGATGTGATGTCCAAGATCAAGGTGATAGTAGACTCCATAACCTGTGCTTGATACAGGCCTGCTGCCACCTGATTCACAAATAATAGCCATATACTCAGTCTGTCATCCACAGTGTGGGAGACAGGGGACTGTCTAGGGTCTTGGGTAAAGGGACTAATCATATTTGTGATGCCCCAGAATGATATTTGTGGTGTCCCTGCCCTCATAACATATCTACATCTCAGAGGCATCACCTTTTAATAGCCTTGTCTTTGTGGCTAGGATTTTATCATGTGTAGTTTGAGGGGAGCTCAAACCATGTAGTTTGAAGCATCACAGCTCCCACTTTTGATGTGTGAACAACTCAGGTAAGACATGAGCTCAGGATCTATGAAAATAATGGAGTTATGTGGACACATTGTATGTTCTTCGTTCCTTAGGACAATGTGCTTTGATAGACACCTTCCACCAAAGTTCTTCAAAACTGCAATCAGCAAAATATGCACTACTCAAGCTTAGGAGTTTGTTTTATTCTCTTTCATTATTCCCTCACTTTAGAAACAAAACCAGAAAAATTTTAAGTAACAGTAGTTTAGACCTTCCAGGACACCATCTCTGCATCTTCACTTGTGGTCTTTGTTAACATGATCTTGTCCTCGATAGATCTGCCTGCTGAGGTGCCCTAGGTTTGTCCTTGGTCCTCTGTCCTTCATATCCCTAAAGAAGCTCAGAGCATCTGTTGCGATTCCTACTTAGAAGGGCTAATATCAACTACAATCTTCAGCTGTGAATAGATACCTGGCCTCCCAGGCATAGATTCATAGGGAATAGCTGGCATTCATTTTAGTAATTCATCCACAGGGAGTAATAGAGACAGTTGTCTTCTTTTCTCGCCTATTTTATAGACTATCAAAATTAATTTTTCTAGCTAGTTGGGAAAATTAATATTACCTGATGATATTTGGGGGTAAGGATATGTTTCTTTTCAACAGAAACAGATGGAAGGAAGGAATTGTGTCTTGTATTGGATATTGATGAGGCTAAGGTATGCATTCGGTCCCCCACCCAGTCCATAAAATTGGAACTTTGGGCCTTCAATAAACCAAGACTAGAGGGAGGTGAAAACTTCCCGAGTTCGGCCTCATTTAACTCTGAGAAAACACTTCCTGATGGATGTGGCCTGTCGGTTCCATCTTCCATCTGGTGTTCATTAATTACTGAGAGCATTAATGATGACTCCAAAGCCATTTTGCAAAAACAATAAAGTAGAAGATGCTCCACAGAATATTTAATGCTCTAGACAGTCATTTAATTCCACCAATTTTGAACAGGTGGATCTATTATGCTTTTTGCTATTCGTCTCATATGACTGATTTTCACTCTTGCAACTTTCACAACTTCATGCTAAGTGACTAAAAAGGTGCTTAATTAAATGTGTGCTTGATAATTAGAGAGTTTTCACAATCAAGTGCAGATGGAGGAAATGTAATTGAATGGAGGAGCAGAGCGATCCAGTGAGCTGTCAGAGAGACTTGGAATTGTCTGAGGGAGATACAAAGAGATCTTGGTAGAATTCTAAAAATGGAAGAGGGTTTACTTCTCCTCCTAAAATGTTTGCTTTGAACTCTAGATTCACACTCAGCTCTGGTAGAGATGGACAAACATGAATTCCTAAAAGCGAACCCTTTAGCATGGAGAGCGCATGTCCTATTTTATCTGGGACAATTTCAGTTAACAGCTTATAGCAGATATAGTTGGTTTCCACCCATAATTCTTAGTGCCCACATTTAACTTCAGTACTAAGGAATCCCAGGACAAGCATTTGTGCCTCCCTTTAATGCTTTCTGTAGGCTTAGAAAAGAATCAGATTAGGGCTCTGTCTAGCCTTCAGTGAAAGATGAAGCAAAAGTAAATGGTCAGAATTCTTTCTTCTTGGGAGATAACTCTGAGCATGTCCTCAATTAATATTCAGAGTTCTCAACAGAATAGAGTCCCAGTTGCCTGTATTGTGACTGGCTTGATATGCATCTGTAATTGGCGTTTTTCCTTCTCTAGTTTAGTTCCTCATTCTCCCCTGATGCATCCCAAAATACCCTCTAAGTCAATGTGTGAAAAATTTCACCTCCAAGTCTGCCTCTGACAGAAGGCATCTTCCTCTTGGGACTCTAAATTTCACCTGACATTGTTCATATCTGAAAGTACCCTGTTTTGCTTGCTTTGTTGAATAGTGAGTGATTTTCCTGGCTTTAGTTTATACTGAGTACCAGGCAACAGAGTACCTCTTATGTTCAAAACAGGGTGACTGAGATAAGGCTGACCCCACTAATCAGGAACAGGTGGAATGAGTAAATTTAATCAAATTTACCATCAAGTTTCTGCCTCAACATAGAAGAAGTTATCATATTTTTAAAGCTGAAATTTCTCATATGAAATTGCTTATATGAAATGACCAAGCAGACATCTAAGCCAGACTTTGTTATGAAGAAGAGAAGAAAATTGCAATATTCAAAAGCACAACGTTAACATATGGAAGAATTCAACCTCCTCATCAAAAAGAAAATTCCTAAACTTTTATATCATGTGGCTGTTATTTCACTATATTTGTCTTAACTGAGGCAAAATGTCTGTGGACTATTCAGCTAGGCATTAGTGATGTCACAGCATGGGCACTTTGCTCTCTCTATAGAGACATAGTACATCCATCCTTGATCTCTGCCACAACTCCAGAAAACAAACATTCTTCATTAATCTATATACCTTGGCATATGGGAATAGTCTCATACCCCAAGTCTGGCCAGTTGTTATATCCATTTTCAATGAACAATAGCAATTGGTCCAAGCTGGAGATATTATGTTTTCTTTAGTTGACGTTTAGCTACTGGTTTTCTAGTGTAAATATTCAGGTAACAGGAAAATCAAGTCATTTTTTTGCAAGTGGGCACTCAATTCAGAGCTCAATTGGAGCTCATGAAGTACCCCACAACCATGAGTAAATACATTTTCAATGTAGGTATCAAAAAAACAAAGCCAGAAATGGAATATAAATCCTGGGCTAGTCTGTGAAATAATGCTGTAAATTTATAGTGCTTTCCCAGACTGGATATCTTTGTAGATCCCTGAGCTAATAAATGTTTTCAATTGTGTTTAAGTTGCTAGGAGTTGTACTGTTCTTCTGTGAAACATTTGGCCTCTTACAGAGATAAATAAATGCAGTCAAAGTATAAAGTCAACCTATTCATCCCTGTGGTCATAAGGCTTTGAAACAGGGATTTAAAAATGAAGAGATGAAGATTGCAGAGGCTCTACAGTAAAACAGCAGTATTAAAGAAGGGAGGTCGAAGGACAGATGGAGAGAAAGGGAATACACTGGGGAAGGTGGCACTTGTAAGGAGACTGTATTAACATCAAGGACTTGAGGCTACATTACAGGTCAGGACACAGCCGAATGCACGCTTCCTAGTTAACTCACAGAATGCTCCATCCAATGTATTTCAAGGTGTATGATCCCCCTGCCCCCTGCAAATACCCATAACCCCTTGAGAAAGTGATTTCCTCCTTTATTTAACAAAGACAGCATGTAAAAATCCATAGAATTCTTGAGTCACATTTCTCAAGGAGATCTAAATATAATTTAAATCTAAATATTAATTTAAGAGATCAAAGATTTCTGGAAAATCCCAAGTTTTTAGAGTAATTGAAGCATTCAAAGATATTCTTGCTAGAAGTATCCCCTTAACATATTCAATAAAGGGAGAAAATAAAATACTTTTTTAGGAAACTGTCTTCTATCAGCTAGAAGTTCAAGATCAGTTGCCAGAAGGACTGGGATTCTATAGGCCTCTTTTGCTCACTGTCATTCAGTCACCTTTTCTCTGCAGCCTCATATAATCTTTCCTACAGGCAGAAAGGTTTAGTAAAGGAAGAAGGAGGGAGAGAGAGGATGGTGAGATGGGAGGCAAGGTGAGTGAATCTTCTCTTCTTGTTTTAAGGACAGTGTCTTATGAGATCTAAGCACCTTCCTCATGATATTACTTAGCTTCCATTACCTTTTTAAAGCTCTTGTCCATATCTGGTCATGTGGGAGCCAGGACTTTGACATAGAAACTTAGTTGCTGTGGGATGAGTTGTGTTCTCAGCAAGTTTGCACGTGGAGAGCAGAAATGGAAAGACACATATATGATAAGGCCAGGGTTATGCCTGAAACACATTATGCTCATGTATTAAAGAGAAGCCACTGAGCTAAAGAAATGTTTTGGTTTTTTTTCCATTTTTTATTAGGTATTTAGCTCATTTACATTTCCAATGCTATACCAAAAGTCCCCCATACCCTCCCACCCCCACTCCCCTAACCACCCACTCCCCCTTTTTGGCCCTGGCGTTCCCCTGTACTGGGGCATATAAAGTTTGCGTGTCCAATGGGCCTCTCTTTCCAGTGATGGCCGACTAGGCCATCTTTTGATACATATGCAGCTAGAGTCAAGAGCTCCGGGGTACTGGTTAGTTCATAATGTTGATCCACCTATAGGGTTGCAGATCCCTTTAGCTCCTTGGGTACTTTCTCTAGCTCCTCCATTGGGAGCCCTGTGATCCATCCATTAGCTGACTGTGAGCATCCACTTCTGTGTTTGCTAGGCCCTGGCATAGTCTCACAAGAGACAGCTACATCTGGGTCCTTTCAATAAAATCTTGCTAGTGTATGCAATGGTGTCAGCGTTTGGATGCTGATTATGGGGTGGATCCCTGGATATGGCAGTCTCTACATGGTCCATCCTTTCATCTCAGCTCCAAACTTTGTCTCTGTAACTCCTTCCAAGGGTGTTTTGTTCCCACTTCTAAGGAGGGGCATAGTGACCACACTTCAGTCTTCATTTTAATTGAGTTTCATGTGTTTAGGAAATTGTATCTTATATCTTGGGTATCCTAGGTTTTGGGCTAATATCCACTTATCAGTGAGTACATATTGTGTGAGTTCCTTTGTGAATGTGTTACCTCACTCAGGATGATGCCCTCCAGGTCCATCCATTTGGCTAGGAATTTCATAAATTCATTCTTTTTAATAGCTGAGTAGTACTCCATTGTGTAGATGTACCATATTTTCTGTATCCATTCCTCTGTTGAGGGGCATCTGGGTTCTTTCCAGCTTCTGGCTATTATAAATAAGGCTGCTATGAACATAGTGGAGCATGTGTCCTGCTTACCAGTTGGGGCATCTTCTGGATATATGCCCAGGAAAGGTATTGCTGGATCCTCCGGTAGTACTATGTCCAATTTTCTGAGGAACCGCCATACTGATTTCCAGAGTGGTTGTACAAGCCTGCAATCCCACCAACAATGGAGTAGTGTTCCTCTTTCTCCACATCCTCGCCAGCATCTGCTGTCACCTGAATTTTTGATCTTAGCCATTCTGACTGGTATGAGGTGGAATCTCAGGGTTGTTTTGATTTGCATTTCCCTGATGATTAAGGATGTTGAATATTTTTTTCAGGTGCTTCTCTGCCATTCGGTATTCCTCAGGTGAGAATTCTTTGTTCAGTTCTGAGCCCCATTTTTTAATGGGGTTATTTGATTTTCTGAAGTCCACCTTCTTGAGTTCTTTATATATGTTGGATATTAGTCCCCTATCTGATTTAGGATAGGTAAAAATCCTTTCCCAAACTGTTGGTGGTCTTTTTGTCTTATTGACGGTGTCTTTTGCCTTGCAGAAACTTTGGAGTTTCATTAGGTCCCATTTGTCAATTCTCGATCTTACAGCACAAGCCATTGCTGTTCTGTTCAGGAATTTTTCCCCTGTGCCCATATCTTCAAGGCTTTTCCCCACTTTCTCCTCTATAAGTTTCAGTGTCTCTGGTTTTATGTGAAGTTCCTTGATCCACTTAGATTTGACCTTAGTACAAGGAGATAAGTATGGATCGATTCGCATTCTTCTACAGGATAACAACCAGTTGTGCCAGCACCAATTGTTGAAAATGCTGTCTTTCTTCCACTGGATGGTTTTAGCTCCCTTGTCGAAGATCAAGTGACCATAGGTGTGTGGGTTCATTTCTGGGTCTTCAATTCTATTCCATTGGTCTACTTGTCTGTCTCTATACCAGTACCATGCAGTTTTTATCACAATTGCTCTGTAGTAAAGCTTTAGGTCTGGCATGGTGATTCCGCCAGAAGTTCTTTTATCCTTGAGAAGACTTTTTGCTATCCTAGGTTTTTTGTTATTCCAGACAAATTTGCAAATTGCTCCTTCCAATTCGTTGAAGAATTGAGTTGGAATTTTGATGGGGATTGCATTGAATCTGTAGATTGCTTTTGGCAAGATAGCCATTTTTACAATGTTGGTCCTGCCAATCCATGAGCATGGGAGATCTTTCCATCTTCTGAGATCTTCTTTAATTTCTTTCTTCAGAGACTTGAAGTTTTTATCATACAGATCTTTCACTTCCTTAGTTAGAGTCACGCCTAGATATTTTATATTATTTGTGACTATTGAGAAGGGTGTTGTTTTCCTAATTTCTTTCTCAGCCTGTTTATTCTTGTGTAGAGAAAGGCCATTGACTTGTTTGAGTTAATTTTATATTCAGCTACTTCACCGAAGCTGTTTATCAGGTTTAGGAGTTCTCTGGTGGAATTTTTAGGGTCACTTATATATACTATCATATCATCTGCAAAAAGTGATATTTTGACTTCCTCCTTTCCAATTTGTATCCCCTTGATCTCCTTTTGTTGTCGAATTGCTCTGGCTAATGCTTCAAGTACTATGTTGAAAAGGTAGGGAGAAAGTGGGCAGCCTTGTCTAGTCCCTGATTTTAGTGGGATTGCTTCCAGCTTTTCTCCATTTACTTTGATGTTGGCTACTGGTTTGCTGTAGATTGCTTTTATCATGTTTAGGTATGGACCTTGAATTCCTGATCTTTCCAGAACTTTTATCATGAATGGGTGTTGGATCTTGTCAAATGCTTTTTCTGCATCTAACGAGATGATCATGTGGTTTTTGTCTTTGGGTTTGTTTATATAATGGATTACATTGATGGATTTTCGTATATTAAACCATCCCTGCATCCCTGGAATAAAACCTACTTGGTCAGGATGGATGATTGCTTTAATGTGTTCTTGGATTCGGTTAGCGAGAATTTTATTGAGGATTTTTGCATCAATATTCATAAGAGAAATTGGTCTGAAGTGCTCTATCTTTGTTGGATCTTTCTGTGGTTTAGGTATCAGAGTAATAGTGCCTTCATAAAATGAGTTGGGTAGAGTACCTTCTACTTCTATCTTGTGAAAAAGTTTGTGCAGAACTGGAATTTGATCTTCTTTGAAGGTCTGATAGAACTCTGCACTAAACCTGTCTGGTCCTGGGATTTTTTTGGCTGGGAGACTATTTATAACTGCTTCTATTTCTTTAGGGGATACAGGACTGTTTAGAAGGTCAACTTGATCCTGATTCAACTTTGGTACCTGGTATCTGTCCAGAAATTTGTCCATTTCGTCCAGGTTTTCCAGTTTTGTTGAGTATAGCCTTTTGTAGAAGGATCTGATGGTGTTTTGGATTTCTTCAGGATCTGTTGTTATGTCTCCCTTTTCAGTTCTGATTTTGTTAATTAGGATTTTGTCTCTGTGCCCTCTAGTGAGTCTAGCTAAGGGTTTATCTATCTTGTTGATTTTCTCAAAGAACCAACTCCTTGTTTG
Source organism: Mus musculus (assembly GCF_000001635.26). Lineage (NCBI taxonomy): Eukaryota > Metazoa > Chordata > Mammalia > Rodentia > Muridae > Mus > Mus musculus. The sequence continues at coordinate 130,322,065 of NC_000067.6, forward strand.
GGTAATTCTTTGAATAGTTCTTCTTGTTTCCACTTGGTTGATTTCACCCCTGAGTTTGATTATTTCCTGCCGTCTACTCCTCTTGGGTGAATTTGCTTCCTTTTTTTCTAGAGGTTTTAGATGTGTTGTCAAGCTGCTAGTATGTGCTCTCTCCCGTTTCTTCTTGGAGGCACTCAGAGCTATGAGTTTCCCTCTTAGAAATGCTTTCATTGTGTCCCAAAGGTTTGGGTACGTTGTGGCTTCATTTTCATTAAACTCTAAAAGTCTTTAATTTCTTTCTTTATTCCTTCCTTGACCAAGTTATCATTGAGAATAGTGTTGTTCAGTTTCCACGTGAGTGTTGGCTTTCTGTTATTTTTTTTGTTATTGAAGATCAGCCTTAGTGCATGGTGATCTGATAGGATACATGGGACAATTTCAATATTTTTGAATCTGTTGAGGCCTGTTTTGTGACCTATTATGTGGTCAATTTTGGAGAAGGTACCATGAGGTGCTGAGAAGAAGGTATATCCTTTTGTTTTAGGATAAAATGTTCTGTAGATATCTGTCAGATCCATTTGTTTCATCACTTCTGTTAGTTTCAGTGTGTCCCTGTTTTGTTTCTGTTTCCACGATCTGTCCCTTGATGAAAGTGGTGTGTTGAAGTCTCCCACTATTATTGTGTGAGGTGCAATGTGTGCTTTGAGCTTTACTAAAGTTTCTTTAATGAATGTGGCTGCCCTTGTATTTGGAGCATAGATATTCAGAATTGAGAGTTCCTCTTGGAGGATTTTACCTTTGATGAGAACGAAGTGCCCCTCCTTGTCTTTTTTGATGTCTTTGGGTTTGAAGTCAATCTTATCAGATATTAGGATGGCTACTCCAGCTTGTTTCTTCATACCATTTGCTTGGAAAATTGTTTTCCAGCCTTTTATTCTGAGGTAGTGTCTATCTTTTTCTCTGAGATGTGTCTCCTGTAAGCAGCAAAATGTTGGGTCTTGTTTGTGTAGCCAGTTTGTTAGTCTATGTCTTTTTATTGGGGAGTTGAGACCATTGATGTTAAGAGATATTAAGGAAAAGTAATTGTTGCTTCCTGTTATTTTTGTTGTTAAGTTGGCATTCTGTTCTTGTGGCTGTCTTCTTTTAGGTTTGTTGAGGAATTACCTTCTTGTTTTTTCTAGGGCGTTGTTCCCGTTCTTGTATTGGTTTCTTTTCTGTTATTATCCTTTGAAGGGCTGGATTCGTGGAGAGATAATGTGTGAATTTGGTTTTGTCGTGGAATACTTTGGTTTCTCCATCTATAGTAATTGAGAGTTTGGCTGGGTATAGTAGCCTGGGCTGGAATTTGTGTTCTCTTAGTGTCTGTATAACATCTGTCCAGGCTCTTCTGGCTTTCATAGTCTCTGGTGAAAAATCTGGTGTAATTCTGATAGGCTTGCCTTTGTATGTTACTTGACCTTTTTCCCTTACTGCTTTTAGTATTCTATCTTTATTTAGTGCATTTGTTGTACTGATTATTATGTGTTGGGAGGAATTTCTTTTCTGGTCCAGTCTATTTGGAGTTCTGTAGGCTTCTTGTATGTTCATAGGTATCTCTTTCTTTATATTTGGGAAGTTTTCTTCAATAATTTTGTTGAAGATGTTTGCTGGTCCTTTGAGTTGAAAATCTTCATTCTCATCCACTCCTATTATCCGTAGGTTTGGTCTTCTCATTGTGTCCTGGATTTCCTGGATATTTTGAGTTAGGATCTTTTTGCATTTTCCATTTTCTTTGATTGTTTTGCCGATGTTCTCTATGGAGTCTTCTGCACCTGAGATTCTCTCTTCCATCTCTTGTATTCTGTTGCTGATGCTCAAATCTATGGTTCCAGATTTCTTTCCTAGGGTTTCTATATCCAGTGTTGCCTCACTTTGAGTTTTCTTTATTGTGTCTACTTCCCTTTTTAGGTCTAGTATGGTTTTGTTCATTTCCATCACCTGTTTGTACGTTTTTTCCTCTTTTTCTGTAAGGACTTCTACCTGTTTGATTGTGTTTTCCTGTTTTTCTTTAAGGACTTGTAACTCTTTAGCAGTGTTCTCCTGTATTTCTTTAAGTGATTTATTAAAGTCCTTCTTGATGTCCTCTACCATCATCATGAGATATGCTTTTAAATCTAGGTCTAGGTTTTCGGGTGTGTTGGGGTGCCCTGGACTGGGCGAAGTGGGAGTGCTGGGTTCTGATGATGGTGAGTGGTCTTGGTTCCTGTTAGTAGGATTCCTACGTTTACCTTTCGCCATCTGGTAATCTCTGGAGTTAGTAGTTATAGTTGACTCTGTTTAGAGATTGTTCTTCTGGTGATTCTGTTACCGTCTATCAGCAGACCTGGGAGACAGATTCTCTCCTCTGAGTTTCAGTGCTCAGAGCACTCTCTGCTGGCAAGCTCTCTTACAGGGAAGGTGCGCAGATATCTTGTTTTTGGACCTCCTCCTGGTCGAAGAAGAAGGACCAAAACAGGGCCTTTCTCAGAAGCTGTGTTGCTTTGGCAGTTCCCAGAAGCTGTCAGCTTCTGTGGTGCAGACTCTCACCTGTGCAGACTAAATTCCTAAGTTCCAGGGAGTCCTGGAACCAAGATGGCGACCGCTGCTCCTGAGGCTGAGGCCGCCTCCCGAGCCAGGCAGACACCTGTCCTCTGGTCCGGAAGGTGGCCGGCTGTCTGCAGCCTGCAAAGGGTACTGCCTCAGTGGCTCTGTGCTTCCGCCTGTCCCAGAAGCTGTCCGGTTCTCTGGCTCACCCTCTCACCTGTTCAGACTAATTTCCTAAGTTCTGCTGAGTCCCGGAACCAAGATGGCGACCGCTGCTGCTGAGGCTGAGGCCGCCTCCCAAGCCAGGCAGACACCTGTCCTCTGGTCCGGACCTAAAGAAATGTTTTGAGCTGTGTTTAGGACATAGAAGGTAGAAAGTGGTTAGCTGGGAAATCCCTGGGAAGGAAGACATAGAGGACAGAATGGAAAGTACTGTGTTGGATTCTTATATCTGTTAAAGAGTAGAATTAGGAAGGAAAATGAAGGAGAGATAAGATAATCTCAAAAAATTTTTAAATATATATAAAAAATATAGGACTCCAGAGAGGTAGCTAAAGAGAAGTAACAGTTTTGGGAATAATATAAGATCTCTCACCAACAGGGTAAGAACCAAACAGTGTCATAAAGCAGTGAAGGTATATTGAATGGAGCTGAAACTATGTAGTAGTAACATTTAGAAGTAAGTCCTCTAATAAGAAGTTATGTCAGAAACACAGTAATAAAATGTGTCCAGAGATGGAGAGAGGTTTGTGTGGGGTTTGAGACCACCTTCCAGTTCCCTTATCTAGGACTCAGCATAGAGTTGATATAGTTCTATAAACGATGGGATTGTGAAATATGAATTGGTATTGTGCCAGAGTAAAGGTAGTTGGGTAAAGTTCAGTTAAAGGCTGGTGTAAATGTCCAAGACCGTCTAGTGAGTTACATTAGCACAGTATATCTCCCCCAGTAACAATAAATCTAAAATATTTCCTATGAGCAAAGTGTGTTGTGAACTCAATGTATGGTTTACCCTATAACCAGTCATGCAGGAACATATTTCTTGAAGTATATGCAAATTCCATCATTCCTAAAGAAAATATGATGTCAACAGGAACCACACCATGTGTTTGGGTAATTTAAGAATCATTAGCCACTCTGCATTTATTATTAGCTAATTTTAGTGAAGTATACTTAAAATACAAAAATCTGTACGTATTGAACATTCACAACATGATAAATCTTATCCACAAACCCCCATGTTAAAGCAATAGATAAATCCACATCACAGAAAATTCCTTTTCTGTTTTCATTGTTTATTTCTATGATGGCTACACTTAGCACAAGATCACCCTCTTAACAGAGGTTTAAGTGCAAGTTGTGGTTGAACTATGACTTAGCTCATCAGGGTTCATATAATTGGACCCGAGTGTGATGATGGCAAGAGATGCTCAAGCCTGTAAGAAGTAATGTCTAGTGAGATGCCATTAGTGCCCCTTACCTGATAGTTTTGTCTTGCAGTGTGAACTCTCATGCAATGCTCCTCTCCACCAAGAGCAGAATAGCTGGAGAATCCTTTCCAGAGCTGACACTGTGCAGTTTGTATTTCCAACCTTTAAACATCTTCATCTCTCCCTTTTATTTAGGTTTTATATATATATATATATATATATATATATATATATATATATATATATATATATAACCTAAATAATATATATATATATATATATATATATATATATATGAGACGCTTTCTAGATTTCTGCCTTTCCTTTTCCTACTTTCTGCATAACTAAACAGCATCTGTTACATTGTTTTAGCAACAGAAAACAGAACAATATAGAACACAGCATGCTATGTTTGCATTTGGGCACTAAGTTGGGACACAGTTCCTAACCTGAGCCAACCTTCCTAATTGTGATAGTAGGAATGGAACAAAAGATCCTCATCTCCTGACTATAGTTACCACAGTTCCATCTATTTTCTATTTCTATGAGTCTGCATAAATATTTTAGGTACCTCATATAACTAAGATCATTAGCGTTCATGTCTGGTTTCTTTAACTTAGCATGTTATTAGGTTTCTTCACATATAATTGACAGAATTTCTTTCTTTTTGAGTAAATAATATGATTTTGGTTACAGAGAGAACTTTTACTTTGTCATCTGTCAGGAGCCAATAAATTAACAACTAACAGGTAATCTTCCTGAGATGAATCCTCTTTGGATTAATAAATAATGCATGACAGATTTGCTACCATAGGCAAGGCCCAGTAGAAAATCATTTTTGGAAAGATTCCTGCTATTAATATGCTCTTCCTGTTATTATTAAACATATATAACAATTACTAAGTATTAGCCCACAATTTTGAGCAGATATCTGCATAACAATGAAGATGTACTGTCTTGTAGTGATACTATATAAACAAGTAAATGAGTTCTTTATCCTTAATGATGATCTTATAAGAATTCTTAACTGTATATAATTATTAAGCTTTTTAATCACAATGCTATTAAGTCCTTTCTGATAGTCAAAACTTCATTGAGAACACTGTCAGTCTTTAGTGTCACTTCTAATAGTAAACAGGCATGCTACTACTCAGAGGACATTCCAAGAAGTTGTAAAACCACTAACTAAAGATCATAAAAAGGGAACTAATGGTTTGCCATAGGCACTAGGACAGAAGGTAAAATATTGACTGGGTTATCTATACAAAACTTCACTAATAATAGAGTTATAGTTTTTAACTCTCCTTGATCCTGTGGAGCTGTAGCTGTGACAGCTGATTAGCCAGATAATTACTCTTAATGGATATGCATGTAAACATTCTCTGTTGTAAAACTTCTTATTCAATTTATGGTTTGAATTTATGGGTAAACTGGTGATGAACTTTTTACCACGTGATCATGTATTCTGAAAGATGTACAAGTGCTGAGAACAAGAGAGGGGGAGCATTATTAGTCTCCTTATCCCACTTTTCTTAGCACTCTGTATCCCACTTTTCTGATCATTATGCTTTCCCCCTTTTTCTTAGAGAGCTTTCTTAGGAAACTTTACAACTTAGAGATAAACGCTAAATTTACTTTTCAAAGTATCCCTTTTTCTTCCTACAACTTCAACTAGCAGCTGAAAGTTATAGCTGCACAATTCCTGCAGAGATAGAACAAAGGCTACATTACTCAATTTCTCCTCTCCCCCCACCTCCACCTCCACCCCACCCACCCCCTACACCACCATTAGGCTACAGATGTTAATCACCTAAACCAGCAGCTGAGAGCTAGAATATCTGGAAACCATCAGTCTTTAAAGACACACCAGAATCCTACTCTGTGTCTCAGTTCAACGCACTTCAGGCAGAGAGGCTCCTGGCAGTCATCTTGTAACAGACACCAGGGAAACCTTCACATGTTGACTGTTGTGATTGGTGCAGTGGACCTGTTATTTCTGTGATCAGATCTGAGGCTGATGGGAATGCTACCAAAACCTAAGTTTGCAGCATGGGCTGAGCTCACATGCTTTCTAAGTATAGCAGTCAAGTCTACTTGAGTACATCCCTTCTGAACAAAGCCCATGTGTTAAATGTTCTTTTTGATGGGTAACTTTATAGATAATCAAATATCATCCTTGAATTACATGACACAGAAGTTTCTAGGATAGTATAAAAGCAGTTTCTAGGAAGGTCAGAGGAAACTGAGCTGCCCTGGACCAAGAACTGAAGAACTGAAGTGATAGTAAAAAAGTTCTTTCAACAATTTCAGTGAGGGTATTTTCAAGAAGGCTTGATCAAAAATAAAATTGGTTCCAGAAACAAAATCACAGTTCTGATCATCCTGTCCTCATGGTACTTAGACTTTTGAAATGGTTTGTAAGAGGAATGTGGAAGGGATTGGAGGTGAAGTGAACTGGAAAGTTAACGGGTTTTTTTGGGTTTTTGGTTTGGTTTGGTTTGGTTTGGCTTGGTTTGGTTTGGTTTGGTTTGGTTTGGTTTTTCAAGACAGGGTTTCTCTGTATAGCCCTGGCTGTCCTGGAACTCACTCTGTAGACCAGGCTGGTCTCGAACTCAGAAATCTGCCTGCCTCTGCCTCCCAAGTGCTGGGATTAAAGGTGTGCGCCACACCACCCGGCTTTAAAGGTTCTTTGGAAAGTCATTTGGATGCTATTTTTCTGGGGCAAACGCATGAAGGAACATTTCATTAAAGTGGACACAGATGCGAAAGGCTAAAGCAGACTCATAAAGGAACATTTCATTAAAGAAGACACGGGGGGAGAGGATGTTCTGCTAAAGAAAGCACATGAAAGGACACATGATGATGGATTCTTTGCTAACAACACGAATGTATTGGTTTGCCCTACATTGCATAGTTAAGCTCCACTTGTCTAGACTCTGTGGACTCAGTCTGATTGGATGCATGTGCTGAAGCAAAGCATGTGAAGGACATATGATGTTTTTATGGTATAAATAGGACTCAACAAAGTGACAGAGAAAGAGCTTGGATTGATGGTATAGCTAGCTGTGCAATGCTTATGGGTCTTGCATCTTCACTGATCTTCACTTCCCTGAGAAAGGCACAGCTGAGAATTTCTTCTAGTGTTCTTGTTGGTCCCTCCTGCTGCCTCGAGCAGAGGCTGCAGCCTGGCTGTCTCCTCTAGATCATGACACCATTGTTGCTAACCCAACTCTACGGAACTGAACTGCTGGTATATCTGTGAAGTGTTTGTGAGTGGATCAAGCTACCACTGCCAACCTGTGACTTGAACTGCCAATTTCCAGGCGACAGGAGTTGCTCCAAAGAACCTTTCTGCACAGTTCCACTATACCCCGCCCCCATATTCTTTCTTTTCTATTACCTCTAGAGGGTGGTGGGCTACAAGGGAGGTTAAAGCACTTAAGAAGTGCCATTAAAAGTGGGATTTGAAAAAATTACAGTTACACTGAAAAAACTTAAGAATACTCTATGCAGAGACTAATGAGGAATTCTGCTGAGAGTTTGGAAAGCCAGAATGCAAAGAGAAATGCAAACATTGTAGGCAGCATTTATGTAGTTTCAAAAGTAGAAGAAAGACTCTACCAAAAACTGAGATGGATGTTATATTCTGGCAAAGGTCCTGCCTTCATTCAGCCTTTGTCCTGAGAAGTTAAGCAAATCAGAATTTACATGTAGTGGACTGGTTTATCTGGAATAGCAAATTCTAATGCAGACTATCATTTAGTCTGTAGCATCACTATTGCTCACTGATCTTATCCAGATCTATAGTGAGACAGCACAGCAATTAGAGCACAAAGACATAAAAAAAAATACACAGTTTAAGAAGGTGAGAGAGACCCACGAGCACACACACTGCAGTCAAGGAAGCTGCAGAGAAAGTAGCTGTGATTGTCAGATCAGCACCATTAAGAACAAACATTATGTTCCAAACTGGGAGAATGGGCACCAAGGCCACAGGTTATAATGCAGATACATTGGAAAAAAGAGAACTTGGAACAAGCATGTTGCTAAAGGAGTACTCTGCTCCACCTATCCACTTAGGAAAAGGTTTCCCAGTGTTATCCTCAAAGGCACACATACCCACCATAGTTTTGGTCCAAGAATGCTGGGCTGTACCTCTACCTGACAGAAGAATGTTTATTTATCATCTGTATGGTACTGATCTTACTGACATAAAAGATGCAAGAGAGAGGTGATCATGGAGATTGTCACCTAGGTTCCAGGAATTTTCTCAGGCTAGGAAATATGTGGCAGAGTCAAATTTCCCACAAGGGGGTATTGAGAGGCCATACATGAACTGGAAAAGTGAACCCTATGTAGTAATGGAGACAATGGAAACAAAAAAGCAAGCATAAAGTGGAGCTGATCCAAGAAAGAAATCTATGTGTATTACAGTTACAGAACTGAAGGGGCAGACTGGCCAAGGCTGTTAGAGGCCAGATGATTCTATCACAAGCTCCAGATGCCAGACATGGTGCTGTGAGATTTGATGTTTCCTCTGTGGAGTTTCACTCTTGCTTTAGTTCAGTCTTTCTTCATTATACTGCATTTTGGAATGGTGATGTTTAATCTGTGCCATTATATTAGAAGTATATTGACAAAATCCTAATCTTATAAAGGATTGGAGTTACAACCTTTTCCTAAGTTTCAAAAGTCTTTGTAGTTTGGTTCTTTGAATGATGTTGGGACTATTAAATATGAATAAATGTTTAAGGACTAAATTTATTTTGTCTTATGAGATGAAAATGAGATTTTAGAGCCTGAGAGTCCAGTAAAATTATTAAATAATTAAATAATAAAATTAAAATAATATGTTTGAACATCAACTTAATAGGAGGTAGAATTGAGATAGTTAATTGTCAATTTAACTTGACTGGATCACAAAACATCCTGGAGATGTTCCTCTGTGACTGTGACGCTATCTGCAGAAGGTTGGACTTAGGAAAGGAAGATCTGTTATGAATGTGAGCATCATCGTACCATGGGCTGAGATGTTGGGGTAAACAAAGTAGAGAAAGTAAGCTGAGCACCAGCATCCATCTCTCTGCCTCCTGACTATGGATGCAACATTACCAGCTGCCTCACAATCCTGCTTCCACGACTCCCCTGCCACTACCAAGATGAACTACACCCTCCTCTTTTAATCCTAATAAGCCAGGGATTTTATCACAGAATGGAGAAAAGTGACAGATAATATGTGAGCACATCGCAGCCAAAGGTAAAAGTGGGTTAAAGGGTAAGAGTTTTGTTTTGTTTTGTTTTGTTTTGTTTTGTTTTAAAGGAACTCAAGAGCCTACTGAAAAGCTGGAATGCATAAGATGCCAGAAGCAAAGAGATTAAAGGCACCCCAAACCACATGAAGGTAAGCAACTGACAAGCATTTTGAAGGGATGTGGGTACATCCCAGAGAAGACAGGAGTCAAGCCATTGAAGGGCATTCCCATCATTCTGACCATGAATACATGCAAGAGCACGGGGTTTTGTGGATTTCATACCAAATTGGTAAGATAATTTTATTCTGGCAGTAGTATTTGTTTCACAAAATAAATAGTAGGTTTGTTTTTACAGCTGTGAGTCCTAGATACATGAAATTTGCATGATTAAAGAAAAGAACAGAGCAGGTAACATGGCCCAACTGACTGTGTAAGGTTGGAGACAAACTTTCAACTGCAGTAAGTTCCTTGATGGGTGTTTTCTTTAAGGGAAATGAAATTTGCCTGGCTGGTGCTTGGCACAGGCAGAAGCACTGTACTTCAGTGGTGGACACTGATGTGGTAAGGAGTATGGCTAAGCCTTTCCCCAGATAATAGGCAGACCAGTTCAATTCCATCTTTCACTTGCTGAAAGTCAGGTCTGTGTTCTGGATGTAAAGATGGGAGCATGTGAAAGACATTGTACATCGCAAATTAACTGTATGTTTAATTTGTCATAGGATAAAAACAGATACAAAGTTAAAACTGTTTTTTAAAAATCATTTATCATTTGCTTTCCCATAGGACACCCAACACTGCATATGTTGGAGATGCTAGGTTTTGTTGTTTCCTGTAGTTCTTTTTACTGTGATCACAATATCTTAGTCTTGTGCTACCTGAGATTTATTTTCTAACTTCTCTTATCTTCATTACAATGATTCTCACTAATTAGTTACTTCCTTGCCCTGTAGTTATCCAAGCATTATGTGCTGGATTGCTGTAGATAGTACACATTATAGAACTAAGGTCAGGACTTGCTATTTCCTCTGTTTTCACAAAGTAGGGCTTTAATGAGATGTCTGGCTGATATGCTACATGGCACAGAATTTAGAAGACACAGTTGAGCCTTTGTTTGAAAATGAAAATCCAGACTGCTAACAATGCCGCAATACCCTGATAGTCTGGACTAACAAGAGAACAAAAGTCACTTCTGTCTTCCTCTTTACAGTGATGTTATTCTTGACCAGGAAGGCACATTCTGATGAGAGCCTTTCCATTTTGAACTCAGAAAAGACTTGAGTATAAAAATAAACTCAAAGTACTGTAGCATTGTATTTCTGATTCAATTTCAGCACCTCTAAAATGGACAAATTCTACAATAAGATGTATAAAAGTAAATGTGAGAAAATCAATACAGGTACTGTGTTCACAGACACACACTTTGTTCAGTACACACACACTATGTTCATCTATTTTGCTAACATTCTATGAAGAAGTCTACCATCAATCGGTCATGCTGAACTTAATGTAGATGTCCCAAAATATCTTAATGAAACATCTGTATGTACTTCACCACACCAAGAACTCTACTAACATCTATGGGAGGTATAACTAGACACAGATTTACCTCCTAGCCAACAGTCTTCCTGAGTAATGATAAATATAAATGAGCAACAAAAATGACTCAAGTGAGAGTCTGAAGATGCAACGTTCGACACACGAGGAGAAGCTTCCATGGGTGGTAGTCGCGTGTGACTGCTTCATGAAGAAGCACTTCTAGAACAACCTCTGCCGTGGTTAAAGTATTTGCAACTCTAGTCTAATCTGACCTCATTCCCTCAAAATAAAACCTCGGGACTGGGGACACATTCCACTTAATGCATTACACCTTGTCTGATGTGTCTATGACTTACCCAGCCTCTAATAAGTCTGAGGAACTTCTCCTATCCCCCTGAAATGTTTTGACCACCAATATCTAGACCTTCCATCAAGAGTAACACCACTTTTTGTCAGCTTCTTGTGCCAGAACATCTAGATTTAGAAACTTATGTTAGTATTGTTAAAATAACTTCACCTACCTCTGTCCCAGAAGTTATTGTGTTCTAAAATTGATGGTCTCAACCTCCTTGAAGGAAGTACTTGCCTGGGAGCTCACTCTATAGATGGACAACTTCACCTGCCCTCGGTGTGCATGGGTTCTCAAAAAATCACCTCATGGTTGAAAGGGAATAATGAAAACAGTTGAGTTAAAATAACATCAACTGTTGGTACCTGGGGGTGGGGGGAGGCCTCCCCTTCTCAGAGGAGCTGCATGAGGCAAAGACTAGGAGGAGAGGGGGTTCTGCATTCCGGACATAAAGTGAATAAATTAGCAAATTGATGGAGAAAAATAACATTGATTGCTTCTGGGAAATAGAAAAGGGGGAAGGGGGAACTGCAAAATAAATGTTGCTTTCTCCAGAGCCTGTGAGGATATAAGCTGATAATAATAATAATAATAATAATAATAATAATAATAATAATAATGCAACTGGGCTCTGCAGACTCCAGTTGTGTGCCTGTACATTTTGTGCCCTGACCTTTCTGAATATCCCACCTCATCTAATCTTCAAATATCTTGCTCAGGATGACATGATATCACAGCTTCCTTGCCAGCACCTTCTACTTCAAAATTGTCTGATTTCTGATTCAGTCATGTCTACTTTAGCAATTCCTGGTAATTTGGCAGAACTACCAAATTTTAGTATAGGGAAACTCAAGCACATATTTAGTATCAGATTCTTGTAACAAAACAAGTAGTTTGGTGAAGTATTATGTCAAACCCTTTTATAAGTGGCTGCTTTTATTTTGTTTTCATTTAATGTAAGACATTTTGAGTGTTATGCTGTTCTGAGGCTTTGTTCTCAGATGAAATTAAATCATGTGTCTTTACCCTTTGGGAGCTTGTTTCTAACGTTTGTGAGCTTAGCATGGAATCGGAAGCTGCCTTCCCCATGTTCAATACTTCTGTAAACTTCACTTGACACATATACATCTTAAGGTCATTTCCCTCTGGCTGGTAAGAGGAGTGACTCTTCTGGCCACACATAAGCTCCAAGCTCCGAGAGTGCTTCTTCTTGCTCAGTGCTCATGGTTCTTTCTCATTCAAAAGCCCACATTGACCAGCATCCAAGGAAAGGTCTGGGGAAATGCTCAGAAGATGATTAAAATTCTCTCTCTCTCTCTCTCTCTCTCTCTCTCTCTCTCTCTCTCTCTCTCTCTCTCTCTCTCTCTCTCTCTCTCCTGAGGACCTTTTTCTCCAGCATTGGGTCTTGAGCATTCTGGTACTTTTGTTTCTCTGCAATCCAGACTTGGTCTCATCAACTCAGGAAATAACCAAGACCCTTTGTGGTTCCTCCTCTCAATTAGTTATTAATTGTGTGTATCAAACTTGGCTAGTCTAAGGCATAACTTGTAATATTCTCTTGGGCATACTTATGAAGTGGTTTCCATATTAGACCAGCATTGGAATCAGTACAGTGAATAAAGAGTGGTGCCTTCACCAACAAAGATGGGAATAAACAAGACATGTAGAAAGAGAAGAATCCTAGTAATCAAGGATATGGAGCCTGAACTGTCCATTGTCTGTAATCAGGCAAGGCTCCCAGTGGTAGGACTGGGACACCAACATAGCCACAGAACCATCAACCTACAATCTTTCCTGCCTACAACATATGCAAGGGCAATGGTGGGGCAGAACTTGTGAGAGTGGTCAACCAATAACCAGCCTAGTTTGAGGCCCTTGCCACAAGAGAGAACTCACACCCAACACTGCCTGGATGACCAGGAACCAGAGGCTGGACAGCTTAGAAACCTAGGGTAAAATCAAACATGACTAGCAAATTAAAAAAAAAAAAAAGATTAATGAAATGATTCCGAATGATGTTCTCTTATTCTCATAGACTGGTACCTAGACTAGTCATCATCAGAGATGCTGCTTCTGGTAGTTGATGTGAGCATATGCTGAAATCCACAGTCCAACATTAGGTAGAGAGTGTCCAGGTTGTTATGCTCCACTGGGACCCTCCCCTTGGAGCTCCAGGAACTCAACAGAAGAGAAAGATGAGGAATTATGGGAGCCACAGAAGTCAAGGACACTGAAAGAACACAGCTAGGACTAGAAAATCAACTAATCAGGGTTCATGTGCATTCACAGATCCTGAAGTGTCAATGGCAGAGCTTGCATGGGGACACTCAAATTTGAATTCCCAGAACAAGTCCAAATTCTGTGTTCCAATATGGAAGCAGTTTCATAAAGAGTTTGTTTGTTTGTTTGTTTGTTTGTTTGTTTGTCTGTCTGTCTGTCTGTCTGTCTGTCTGTCTGTTTGTTTGTTTGTTTAGAGACAGGGTTTTACTGTGTAGCCCTGGCTGTCCTGGAACTCACTCTATAGACCAGGCTGGCCTCGAACTCGGAAACCTGCCTGCCTCTGCCTCCCAAGTGCTGGAATTAAAGGCGTGTGCCACCACTGCCCGGCTCATAAGGAATTTAAAGAACAGGAAAACAACAAAAAGTCATAAAGGAAGACAGTACAAATGCACAGGTGGAAACGTGATTGCGGCTGCAGAAAGACCTTAGCTATAGGCTTCAGATGCTACCTGATGGCATTCATAGCTTTCAGACGGAAACTTATAGTTGGCTAAGCTAATATATTCCAAAAGATTTTTAGCTGCTAATCACAAGATATTAGACCTGACACGGAAGGTGTCAAGGAAGGGCTATTTAAGGAATTAAAGGTGGTCTGAAACAAATTGTCCTTAGGCTCTAGATCTGCAACATTCCAACTTCTCTTTATCATTAAGACTTGAATCAATCAGCCTTGGCAGACACAGTTTCTTGTCAGGAATTCTCCTTCACACCTGTAAGGGAATGAGCTATGCAAGCAGAAGGCCCAGGAGACTGTAGCTTGAACACTGGCTGGGCAAGTTACAGAAACTTTATGAATCTTAGTTTTTTTTTTTTTTTTTTTATCTATACAGTGAGGCTGGGATTTGTTCTCATATCATGGTATTTCATCTTTGGAGTAAAAACACATTAAAATATTTTTATAACATGCAGCAGGTTCAATTTCCCCTAAATTAAAAAATATTAAAGGTGATTAAATGTAGCAATGCATGTAAGGAGTTTTGAAGTGATAAAGTACTAAGTGAGGCTGAGGTATCATTATTTTAATTATGCAATTATGCCGAAGCAGAATTACCTGGTGTTTCTATTAGCTCCTATGCTGACACTCAAATTTGAATTCCCAGGACAAGTCCCCAGAGGCTCCTCCTCCAGGGGACTCACAAATTTTCATTTTGCATTTCTAAAAGGGACTCACCACCTGCTCTCCAAACATATACTCCCCCTCCTCCTCCTCCTCCTCCTCCTCCTCCTCCTCTTCCTTCTCCTACTCCATGACCACCACCACCACCACTTCCTCCTCTTCCTCTTCCTCCTCCTGCTCCTCCTCCTTCTTTTTCTCCTGTCATTTTGGACAGAGTAATCTGATTTTGTGAGGGGGGTGCTCTCCCTGTAAATGCAGAGAGGAATGTTAAAATGAACTGAGACAGCCACCTCTGGAATCAGATTTCAATACTGTCTTTATGCTTACACAGTCCAGTCGTGGGTGAAGTAGCTGAACTTGGATCCTATCAGCTTATTGTGAAGTGTGAAAACCAGTGCTTGCCATTAAAGAAGAGAGGCATTAAATGAGGAGAACATTTCCTGCTTAGGAACTCAAATCATTCCCCAGGCTGTCGATATCAAAGAAGAGGACAGGTGGCCCACCAAGGAAGGGAAATAAGGATTTGACTTCCATCCTGGTTTCCTTTCCTGTGTTCAGAGCAATCATCTTCCTGGGGTGTGGTCAGAAGCTACATGACCTAAATGCTGGAGCTCACAGACAGCAGACACCGTGACAAATGTCTCTCACTATTTGCCTGCTCCTGCTTCCTCAACACAGTTAGGGCGGGGATGGAAGTGTAGATTTAAGGAGAAAGCTCCAAATTTTAGCAAAATGGGCATAGACAGGAGAAATCCCTCATTACTACAGCTCCCAGTTGGGAGTTTGCAGGGACCACCCATAACAACCAAAAATAATTTGACTAGTAATTGTGATATTTGCCATTTAAAATATATAGTCATTTTTGTTCCTAATGTTCTATGGAAACATTTATATCAGTGACAAAAATTATAGGTTCCAAGTTCTAAGCAATAACAATTCATACCAAATATCCTTATATAAGTACGTAATTAAGGGGTTTTTCCCCTCAAATGTCCCTAGGCTTTGGCACTGTCAGTGTGGAACTTCTGTCCCTGCTATTTACTCATTTCTCCTGCACATGATGAACATGCTCAGACTTCAAATCCTTGAGAATGTCTCTAAATCCCACCCATCTGTCTTATTTCACTGTTCTAGTGCCAGCAAGAGACAACATGACCATGGCAACTCTTATAGAAGAAAGCATTTAATTGAGGGCTGAAGAAGGAGCCGAGAGTTCTACATCCTGACTCCATCCTGACTCATAGGCAGAGAGAAAAAGTGACCCTGAGCCTGGCTTGGGCTTTTGAAACCTCAAAGCCCACCCTCCCAGTGACACAGTTCCTCCAACAAGGCCACACCCCCTAAACTTTCTAATCCAATGAAGGGTTTCATTCCTTGTGACTAAGCATTCAAATACATGGGCCTAGAAGGCCATTCTTTTTCAAACCACCACACCATCCATTTGGGTCCTTACCCAACTGTATGTCAGGAATAGGTATAACACAGTCATGGCTAGTAACTAACTATAACATGGCCAACATGTTCATACTTTGTCTTAGTTCCTGCTGTCACCAGCAAAGGGAGGCATCACCTTGGCCATTATGTAGATGGAAGAGATGTGTGTTCCTGTGTCAGAGCATGAGTGAGAACAGACGTCAGGAGGCAGCGCTTATGATCAATATATCACCTCACAACAGCAACCCTCAGATTGCAACTCTCCTAATCACTCCAGGGTTCTCTCTGAACCCAGGTAGTGAGGGTGAATAACTCACTATTGGCCGTTACTTAACTACTTTGTAGTCATGCTTCATATTTTCTTCATTCACCTCAGCTAGAGCCTGTGAGCCCAGAAACTGCAAATGAGATCTTGGATTTCCACTGTGTCTTCTATAGACCTTATTCCAGATGGTGTTCATTAAGTCAGGGTATGAAAAAAAATTATTCATTTAGGAAACGAAAATAAATTATTTGGAAGTAGACCTCACTTCCGGCTCATAGGAACTGAAAACTAAAGAGAGCGTGGGCTTCTCTTAACCTTTCAAAACTGAGATAAAAGGGAGATGTTAAATAATGCATATTAGAAACATTTGAGTTGACAATGTCAAGAAATGCCATCTAAAATAGTATTCACAGAGAAAAACATTCCACATACGTCTAGGCTCTGGCAGTACAGTGCAGTGATTAGACTGAGAGGCATTGATGCCTTTTGGAATACGTTTAAAATAATACAATGACATGCATCATAAAATGCTTTTAAAATCATAAGGTGATTTTTTAAAATTAGTTTCTGACCTTCAATATGAAAACCCCATGTTTTTTCAAAATGAATGCTAAATACAATTATGGTGGGAATTAATAAATATGCTCCATACAGGAAAGGTGAGGTTTTCCTCTCATCTCTGGCATGAGTGGGCTTCGCATGCTTTGGTTTTCATGCTCTCCTGTCCCTGCTTCCCTCCAACCTCCACCACCCACCGCTACTGTTTAAACTGGATGGAAGGTTTTATGTTCATACTCAATAATGTTCATATTCAATTTACTGGTGAGTACTCTCAGAGAGCATTCTGGAAAAATCCTTTCGATATTTGGCCATTGGTCAGCCGTTCAATCACAGAATCTTAATTTTTTTTTTAACTTACCAATATTTTACATCTCTCTTATTGAAGAAACTTGCATTAATAAATAAAAATTACTCAAAATCGTTTCCTTATTCGTTCTTATTAGTATGTGAATTGCATACACTAAGAGAGATCATCACAGAACTTCTGAGTATGTGTTCTTTGATCATATTCTCTCCCCCTCACACCCTTCCCCCCCCCCAGCTGGTTTCTTTCTCTTCTCAAATTGTCTTCTTTCATTTCAACTTTCATCTCTCTCTTTTAAAAAAGAAACAATGAAGATTGCTCATGTGAAAGAAAACAGGATGTTTGTCCTTCTGAACCTGGCTAATGTCACTTAGTAAAAGATCTCTAGTTATATTTATTTCTCCTGCAGATGACATAATTTCATTCTTCTTTGTGGCTGAATACCATTCATCCATGTATATGTAGCACAGCTTGCTCACCCATTTGTTTATTGATAGACACCTAGGAAGCTAGGCTACATCCTAGTCTAAGGGTATTGTTAATAGTGCTGTGCTAGATATGGGTGTATGGGTGTCTACCTTCGGGCTCTGCTTCCTTTTAATGTATACCCAGGGGTGGAAAAGTAGAGGCACATGCAGGTTGATTTGAATTGTTTGAGGAAACTCTGGTCTATGCTGATTTCCATAGTGTTTGCACTAATTTACATTCACAACCACAGGGCATAAGGGTTCACCTGGGCAGCATTGCTCTTGGTTACTTCATGATAGCCACTCTGACCGGGGTAAAGTGAATTTCAGTATTGTTTTGATTTATATTTCATTGGTGCCTAAATACATTGAATGTGTTTTCTGTCTTTATTGGTCATTTGTACTTCTTTGGGAACTGTCTGTTTAGTTCATGACCCATCCCCAAACTAATCAACGAAGAAGAAACTTCAGACTTACACAGGTCAAATGAATAAAATGGACATCTACACAATGTTTGCAGCAGCTCATAGAACTTTCTACAAAGTAGATCATATTTTAGGCCATAAAACAAGTCTCGGTGAATATCAAACTAGAAGTGATTTATCTTTGAATAAATCATAAGAGGAAGTCAGTAGAAACCTGACGACTTCATGGAGACTGTTGAACGATACACATTTAAAAAGTGAGTGACCAATTGAAACATCAGCGGAGAAATTCTACACATCCTAGAATCAAATGAAAATGGAAAGACAACTTTCCGGGGAGGTTGGGATGCAAAGGCAGTTTTAAAGTGGCAGCTCATAGACATGACTGCGTACCTTAAAAAAAAAAAAAAAAAAAAAAAAAAAAAGGCAAAGATGTCAAACAAATGTTGCCCTAGTATATCTCAATGTCCCAGCAAAGCAAGGATGAGTCAAGATTGCATAATGGAAAATAAGATTAGGGTACAAAGTAATAAAATGGAAGCTAAAATGATATCAATTAGTGAAGCAAAGAGCTTGTTTTGTGAATAAACAAACATCCTGGACAAACCTTCAACCCAACTACCCTATTAAAGGTGGAAGAGATGGTGTTGATCTCCATGGGCTGTGCTATGCCATGCTGATATGTACGGCCTGGACTGCCCCCTGAGACCATGTTGATGTCTGTGACACATGCTGCCAACAAAGTCCACGCTGGTGTCCATGACCCAGCTGCAGACTGAGGGGGAGGGGAAGAGGGAAAGGAGGTTGATGTTCATGGTCTATGTTACCACCAAAAGCCATAGAGATGTTTCTGTTCTGTGCTGCCACCTGAAGCCATGCTGCAGAAGTCCCTGCCACTTACTGTAATGCGCACGGAAGCTGCTTTACAGTGGTATCAATGACTACAGACTCACAAGTGAGAATGACAGACATAAGCAGGCTTCTGAAACAACCTCCCTCCCCCCCCCCCAACCTCCACCACTCCCTGCAACAAGAAACCTAGATAGGAAACCGTTGAAGAACCATTGTGGTAGGAATGCAGAATTGTTGCTCTTCATACTTGATGGCTTCTGGTTGGGTGTAGGGTAGAAAAGGACTCAGTTTTCTTTAAGGGACTGGCTACAATGAGTTTGACCATACTCCAGAAGTATATGGGCAACATAAATTAGACTTAGTATTTTTTTCCTTCTTTTTAAATTCTTATGTGTTGGTGGCAGTCACAAGGGTGGGAATGGACCTGGGAGGACTGGCAAGTAAATGTGACCAGCGTACATGATGTGAAATTTCCAAATAATTAATAAAAATATTATGTTAAAAAGATGAAAGAATGATGCAGTTAAAATAATTTGAAATAAAAAGATAGATTTTAAAGAAGATAGTACTGAAATACAGAGATCATGAAGGAGAACTTTGAAAACCTATATTAGAAGAAACTAGAAAGTCTAGATGGACTTGACGCATGCCTAAATACGTGTAGCCTGCCAAAATTGAATAAAGAAAATAACATCCTTTAATATGTCTATAATGAGCAATGAAATTAAAGGACTAAAGAAACATCTAGAAGATAAGTTTAAGATATGAAGGCTTCGCTACTGAGTGCTCTCAGAGCAGAAAATAGGAACCTGTAACTGTTCCTCAGTACTCACTCTATAAACAGCTCTTCTCATTGAGAAAGGAATGGTCCAGAGTTAGTCTAACAAGCCAGTACCACCCTGTTATAAAATACCACACAAAGATAAAGGGGATAAGCTATAGAATTCCCTTGAATGTAGGTATGAATGACTGCAGTAAAATACTTGCAAACTGAATTCAGTAAGACATTTTTAAAAAAAATCACACAAGTAACCAACTTCATTTCATTCCAGAGATGCAAGGACAGCTCAGCATAAGCAAACTGACAGGCATCACATGACCATCTCAATGGATGCAGACAGTGCCTACAAAAAATTCAGAATCTAAGTTTTGTAAGAAATTTTATATGTTTAACATTTCAAAATATTTCCTGTAACTAAAAAAAAAAAAGTATTTGTTTAGTATGTGGTGTATCATACTAAATCCTGCTGTATGTATTTTATTTCTTTTTCATGAAAAATACACAAGGTGGATGCACCCATATTAATTACATTCCTGTTGCTGTGTTAAACACCAAGACCAAAAACAACCTAAAGAAGAAGGATGTCTTTGGCTTTGGGCATGGAATGTAGGGTTTTGGTGGCAGGAGCTGGAAACTGGCCATCTGCATCTGCATCTGCAAGAAGGCAGGTTCTCGTCTAGACAAAAGAAAAAGAAAGAAAGAAAGAAAGAAAGAAAGAAAGAAAGAAAGAAAGAAAGAAAGAAAGAAAGAAAGAAAGAAAGAAAGAAAGAAAGAAAGAAAGAAAGAAAGAAAGCAGAGAGGGAGAATAGGAAGTAGGGTGAGGCTATAAATCCTCAAAACATGTGCTCAGTGACAAACTTCCTCCAGCAAGGCTCTTCCTCTCAAGGCTCCATAAACCCCCAAACAGTGCCACCTACTGGGTCCACGCGCTCACTTACCTGAGGCTATGAAGGACAACGCTCATCCAATCCACAACACTGAAATTTACTGTGAAGGGAACACGGGCTGTTGGAGACTGAATAAAAACAGCAATTGTTAGCCCTTATCAAGGGCTTCCTGTTTCCGGGTGAAGATAACGAAAGGCCCATGCAACTCTGACTGGCCCCATCCTCACCCATGGCTGGAAATAGCATTTGCCACCACGCGATTTCTGACCGTATTTCACAGATGAGATCAGTGAGCTCCGTAGATAAGGACATCTAAGCTTGACAGTCGAGAATAGCAGAACAGTCTAAAAACTAGGCCATTCGGCCCCCAGAAACTACCAACCACTCCAAATAAAACATCTACTTAGAGACTTTTAACTTAAATCTGTTATATTCCAATGCTTATTTTCTTAATTGCAGGGTTTTAATCCCTTTTCCAATTACCTTACACCAGGTTATTAAGGCTCAGCTGGGGCTCCTTAAGAGATGTAGGGTGGAGACCGCTTCTGGAGAAAAGATGTTCTATTTTTGGATAACAGTATTAGAAACATTCTTTACACTGAGCTAAATTTTGCCTTCTGGATTTCTGTGTGAAGGGAACAGAATGATTGGATGAGAAGTTAGGTGGGAGGTGAGGGTGCTCAGAGCGAGGACCACACCAGCTCTGTAGCTGCTGTGAGATGGACAGCCAGTGAAGGTCCAGCTGCTGGAACATGTCTTCTTCTGTATATCAGACATCCAAAGTCCCCCCAGACCTCTATATGTGAAGATCACGAAGTGGTGCTATGGGGAAATAAACCCTTAAAGAAGTAAACCCTACTGCAGAAAACCAGGTGCCAAAAGACTCCTTTCACATTGTAGTTCCAACTAACCGTTCTAGAAAGTTCTATTGGTTGATCTGTACTCATAGACCTCTTGTCAAATTTGTCTTTTATGTGTATCTTTTTTATTAGATATTTTCTCTATTTACATTTCAAATGAAACCCGAAAGTTCCCTATACCCTCTCCCCACCCTGCTCCCCTACCTACCCACTCCCACTTCTTGGCCCTGGCGTTCCCCTGTACTGGGGCATACAAAGTTTGCAAGACCTAGGGGCCTCTCTTCCCAATCCTAGACAAGGACAACAGAGAGATGAATGCAATTTCATATGTTTGGAATATCATTTATGGCTAGTTTGTTGTATATCTGGTGAAACAACTTAACACATGGAGATAAAAATCTGTAGTACCATGTCCCACAATAGAATGCTTCATAAAATATCTATTTAGGATTATACTTATAAGCTCATTTTATTATATGTACTTTTAAAGTGTAAAACCAGTGGAAAGAACAGTCCATGGAATTAAATTCATGATTACAGTGAAGTGCCTTTGCCTGTAGAAATGAATAGAATTGCTGATTATTATTGTTATATTGTCTGTGAGACAAGATAATACCAAATTCCCCATGTAGACTCAATGGTTATTGTTCCAGCAGATGGAAAGTTAAAGAACAACAACAACAAAAAAGAGTTGAGTCATTTTGCATTAATAAAAACAATATCAAATTACAAGAAGAGGAAGAGGAAGAGGAAGAGGAAGAGGAAGAAGAAGAAGAAGAAGAAGAAGAAGAAGAAGAAGAAGAAGAAGAAGAAGAAGAAGAAGAAGAAGAAGAAGAAGAAGAAGAAGAAGGAAGAAGAAGGAAGAAGAAGAAGAAGAAGAAGAAGAAGAAGAAGAAGAAGAAGAAGAAGAAGAAGAAGAAGAAGAAGAAGAAGAAGAAGAAGAAGAAGAAGAAGAAAAGTCCTACTGAGAGGTCTTATGTCACTGAGAGTATACATTCATGGGAATATGGGATCCTGGGGGGAGGAGGGGTATTAGTTTGGTTGGTTTTGGTGTTTTGTTTTGTTTTGTTTTGTTTTGTTTTGTTTTGTTTTGTTTTGTTTTGTTGAGACAGGGTTTCTCAGTGTACTCCTGGCTGTCCTGGAACTCACTCTGTAAACCAGGCTGGCCTCAAACTCGGAGATCTGCCTGGCTCTGCCTCCTGAGTGCTGGGATTAAAGGTGTACTCCACCAGTGTCTGTTTGTCTGTCTGTCTGTCTGTCTGATCCTGGGTTCTTTATTATCCTTTCTTTGGAGGGAAGGGGAGAACATTTTTTTCCAGTATGTATCCTCACTAGCTTATGTGCCTTTAGCATGTGCCCAAAGTAACAAGATCACTTGATCATGGGCCATCATAAACCTCTTCTTTTTGTAATTTGATTGTTTCAGTCATTTTGTTACAGTGATGGCAGCCAATTGCCAGTCACGGCACTCCATCCACACTGCACCTGAATGCCAGGTACCCCACCCTATCCTGAATACCCGGAGTGTTCCTCAACAGCAGCATTCCAGTGCAAGGACATTTTTCTTTTGTGACTGATGTTTTGTGTATTTCCTGCCTTTTCAGACTTCCACGCTCATCACTGCTATCTTTACTCAAATAACTGACAGTCTCTCAAAAAACATCTCCCTGGTTGGTGCCTGAAAAAAACAGACTCAAAACTGTCACTTCTCATCAGGCTGCAGGAGTCTTGTCCAGTGGTCTCCTGTCTCACCTTTTTCTTCTTAGATGTCATGTTGTAGGCTTCAGCTTTGAGAAACAGTGGAAATCATAGCACTTGGACCTCTGTAGCCAGAGAGGATGTTAAATAATACTACACAGGAAATAAAATGGTATTTACGTTTCTATTTAATAAAGAATCAATATTTAGCTATGACCTAATTGGAAAGTCTCTCCTTGCATGCCAAAAGGAGTATTCTGGGCCAGGCATGGCTCTTGAAAGCCTCCCTAGTGCCTCAGTGCTGAGGAGAACCAGGGTCAACTGATGAAACAAGATGTAAGCACAGAAGGGTCAGACAAATCTCGGCGTGAGAAACAAATCTAAGGCTGCTCTGCTTGTTAGTACCCACAACAAGCAGGCCAGCCTTTCTCAGCCTTCATTAGAGCAGGAGCCTTTGCTTTAAAATGCCTGATATTCTATTACATAAAAACTAGGCTTTGGCAACTATGGCTAGGAAGTGTAAATACCCCACAATGACAATAACGCTCAAAGTACCAGAAAGCAATCTCTCCAGCCACCACTAAGGGCTCCAAGATCTATCCACAGAGGAAATAAATAGATTCTGTTCCAAGGAAGGAGTAGGGAATTCTGAGCTAACAAAAGAAATCCATTCCCACCCTCATTCCCAAATGGTCAAGGATTTCTCCAGATATTAGTAAAGAGAATGAAATCTAACTGATCATGCCAGTGAAAGTGCTTAGTTTACTACATGTCACTTCCTGATGTTTCACATTCCCCTAGTAAATTACCATATCTTCCATCTTGCAACAATTCATCTTTTTCTCATAAATACTCTGATATTCAAGACTAGTAATAAGTAGGCTGGAGAGATGACTCAGTGGTTACAAGAACCCATTCCTCTTGAATGGATACAGAAAATGTGGTACATTTACACAATGGAGTACCACTCAGCTATTTAAAACAATGAATTTATGAAATTCCTAGAGAAATGGGTGGACCTGGAGGGTATCATCCTGAGTGAGGTAACCCAATCACAAAAGAATTCACATGATATGTACTCACTGATAAGTGGATATTAGCCCAGAAACTTAGAATACCCAAGATACAATTTGCAAAACACATGAAACTCAAGAAGAACAAAGACCAAAGTGTGGACACTTCACCCTTTCTTAGAATTGGGTACAAAACACCCATGGAAGGAGTTACAGAGACAAAGTTTGGAGCTGAGATGAAAGGATGGACAATCTAGAGACTGCTGCACCTGGGGATCCATCCCATAATCAGCCTCCAAACGCAGACACCATTGCATATGCCAGCAAGATTTTGCCGAAAGGACCCTGACATAGCTGTCTCTTTGTGAGGCTATGCCGGTGCCTGGCAAATACAGAAGTAGATGTTCACCGTCAGCAATTGGATGGAACACAGGGCCCCCAATGGAAGAGCTAGAGAAAGTAACCAAGGAGCTAAAGGGGTCTGCAACCCTATAGGTGGAACAACAATATGAACCAACCAGTCCTCCCGGAGCTCGTATCTCTCGCTGCATATGTAGCAGAAGATGGCTTAGTCGGTCATCAGTGGAAAGAGAGGTCCCTTGGTCTTGCAAACTCTATATGCCCCAGTACAGGCGAACACCAGGGCCAAGAAGTGGGAGTGGGTGGGTAGGGGAGCAGAGCGGGTGGGGGGGTATAGGGAACTTTCGGGATAGCATTTGAAATGTATATAAAAATAATAATAAATAAAAAAATTTAAAAAAAGAATCCATACCTCTTGAAGAGTATTTGAGTTCCGTTCTCAGCACCCATGTGGAGAAGCTCACAGTCACCTGCAACTTCAGCTCCATGGGGATCTCATGCCTCTGATCTCAACACTTAGCCTGCACATACCACACACCGACACACAGAGACATACAGAGCAATAGAATAAATATTTTTCTATTATTATTATTTCAATAGTAAATACTCTTGTATCATGCCATAGAAATTTCTGTCTGAACCAACCCAAACTGATTATTTCATACTCATATGTCCAACTCTGGGACTCAAAATGGGTAGCTTAAGTCAGCAGTGCTTTCTGAAGGTTCATACATTCTCCCACTGTAAGAGTTCGACAGTCATTCACACTTATAAGATTGTGTGCATGCAGAGTTCAACATGGATAAATGCTTGCCTTGCTTCTTGAGACAAATGATGCTTTTGAACAAGGTCCATTCTACTGCCCTATTCCACCCCATATCTTATTCTTCTAAGTCTCAAGAATTCTAGAAGAGCATGGTCATTAGTCAGAACAATGATGGTTACGAGTAGGTCATGCCAAGGTGGAGATAGAGGCCGCAGTCATGCAACCATGTAGCTATAGACCAAGGAACAAAGCTGCCAGAAGCTGGAAGTGGAAAGGAAGAGCCCTCCCCACCCCCCACCCCACCTCCACCCCACCCCCCCACCCCACCCCCCACCCCCCACCCCCGCCTTCAGATGATTCATGAATCTATCTGTTGACATCTTAACACCTTGTCCCCACAAGTCTTCAGTGAATAAGTCCTTAAGCCACTATGTTTTGGATCATTTGTTATTGTAATGCTAGCAAAGAAATTGAAAACGTAACAAGAAAGTTTCCACTATGGATAGAAATGCCATCTTTCACAAATGCATTCCTTTGCTTCAAATGCACAATGATTTCAAATTAAATATGGCAGAATCCTTTGAAAAGGGGTTGTATTGTAGAAAATCAGTGTTTGACATTATGGACACTGGAATTGGAGGTCTTGAGGTCTTAGATGTGCCAAGGAGCACTAAATACTATATAACTCTAATCCTAAAAGTCTCAACAGAACCACCTCTTAACACCAACTTGACTTGGGAGACTGTGCCACTTGTCTGGCATTTGTCAGAGTTCCTGATATAGGGAAACCAGGCTCTTCCCTATATAAGGGCCTTGCTGCCTCTAGGGTCATCTGTGAAGCTTGACCCCATACTCATCTCAGAGCATGTGCCTTTTGCAATGAAATGAGTCTGCTACATGGCCAATGAACAGAGGTAGCTCCATTCACTTTCAGACCACTACACAGGTGTCCTGAACCCATAGTTCCTTATCAAAATGTCCCTGAGACTGTTTTCAGAAGCTCCTGTGGAATTTTCCTCTAGGCCCATGCCCTCTGTTGAGTGAAGAACATTCTCAGTGTGCATATTCCTCCTGTTGGTTTTGATGAATGTACAAGGCACTCTGAATGACAGCTTGGGCATGGAGATGAGGAGAGGAGTCTGGCTAGGTCCCAGGGTGCACCTATTCTAGCAGCACTTCAGTTTTGGAGAAAGTCTTTGGTAGTTCGAACCTCAAACATGGCCTCCTGGATCTTTACAGAGGTGCAGCTCCCAAAGCAGGGTGATTGAGCATGTGTTCTTTTTAAATTTTATTTATGTATTTGCTTTACATTTCAATATCAGCCTCAGCCCCCCCCTCTACTCCCAGTACCCCCTCACACAGGTACTCCCCCATCGCTTCCTCCCCTCGTCCTCTGAGAGGGTGGAGCCCGTCCTGTGTCACACCCACCTACCCATCCACCCCACCCCACCCCACTCCATCCCATGCTCATGAAGTCACTGCAGGACTAGGTGCATCCTCTCCCACTAAGGCCAGACAGGGATGCCCAGTTAGGGGAGTGGGACCCATAGGCAGGTAACAGATTCGGGAACGACCCCTAGCTCCAGTTGTTGGGGGACCCCTATGAAGACCTGATCTATAAGTCAAATATTTAGGAGAATTGAATGTTATCCTTTCATATACATTTCTTCCCTAGACCCAGAGAACTCAGCTTGGCCCTGATTCAGAGGTGTGGTGGTTTTAGAACAGTCTGTGAAGGTAGAATATTGGACAAGCAGCCATTCACCAAAGAGGACATAAGAACAGGATCCCAGCCTGGAAATGGGCACAAGAGTGAAAGAGACTTGGTACTATGGTTGGTATTAATGTCAACTTGCCACATGTTAGGATCACTAAGTAGGGAACCTCATTTAAAGAGTTGTCCTGATGCAAGAGAGGACAATTGCCCTAATTGCCTTGATTTATATTGGTAGCAGACAATATTTAAAAAAAAAAAAAAAAACTATTTCAAAAGGAATTGTAAGTAAAATAAACCTTCTCCTCCTCGTGTTGCTTTGATCATGGCTATATCACAGCAAAGGAACCCTAACTAAGACACATGGTAAGGACTTGACCATAGAATGTATAAACTACGCCAAGGGTGAAAATGACTGCATTTCAGAAAATAGACACAGGCTCCCCATCCCTGATGGGCTTCATGGTTTTGAGCTATAGTTTCCAGAAATGTAAAATTGGGGATAATTAAGCAAAGAGATTTATGAGACTTCAGAAAGGAATGAACCAGAGCCAAACAGGATTCTATTACATTCAACTGTCTTTGTTCTGACAAGAGACCAGGTCTCTTCTAGAATCTATAGTCAAAATCTACAGATATCTGCCTTCATATGTAGGGCCCACCTAGATAATTCAGAGTGACCTTACCTCAGAATCCTAGCGTAATTGTGACTACAAGGATATGTTTGTAAAATGAGGTCATGTTTATACATTCCAGGTGGCTGCATCTTCTGCAGCAACTGTATGACTCTGCAATAACAAATTCTGCTATTTAGGTAACACTCTGCTGTGTACCCATAAACTGAATGCCAGCTTGCTGCAAACAGAAGGCAAGGGGAACTGTAAGCCTTGGTGTGCCCATGTGACCTATGTCTATGTCATAAGTATTGCTCTAGAATTTCAAACCCTCCATGAAAGTTGAGCATTGTTCCCATGGGAAATGAGCTTCAGTTGTAGTCAGGAAGTGAGAAAGGCGATGCAGACAGCAGGAGAGAAGGCTGTAACAGCTCTTGGTCTTAGCAAAACCAAAGCACAGTAGAGGAAAAAAAATATCACATTGTATCTCAAGCATTCCAATAGAATAAACTTCTGAACCAAAATAAATTCTTTTCATTTTCACAAAAGCAAAGAAATGGGGAAAAAGATAATTCCTGCCCATTAAATCAAATGTGTTAAAATTGCATATTGTCATAGTACCACTGCATGGAAGACATTAATATTCACATGTACTATATATGTGGGACCTTATAGCCCTGAAATATCTTGGCAGAACCTGCAACTAGTACAAAAGAATTGATGCACAGATGCTCAACCTTCCTAGGTCTTCCACGCCCTGAACTGAATACAGAGGGGCTCTCATCCCCACAATGGCTGCCCCAACAGAACTGATGTCTTTCCCCTGCTTTGGAATGAGCTGAGAAGCATTTTCATCAGCTGCAGGACAGCCAGAGCTGAGAAAAGACATTTCTCTCTGCTTACACTACAATGCCACCTAGTGGTCAATAGCTGAGGGCTGAGGCTAGCATTTTTTTTTTTTTTTTTTTTTTTTTTTTTTTTGCTTGTTTGTTTTTCTTTTGTTGTTTAGTAGTGCTAATTTATGGGTAGGTAAATTTTGCTTTTTAAAGCTGCAAGTCTGTATCTCCACTAAATGTCCTATACTGGCTCCGTTAACCAATGTCCTCTGTACCCCTCTGTTACATATGAATTACTCCTGCTCATCTTCAGCTGTAGGAGCATAATTTCCAATGTCGGGTAGATAAAATCATAAAAAAAAATTCTCCCCAAATTACCACCCTATGAAGATGTCTCTTTTAATATGAAGAACATTTCAGAGGCCAGTTTAAATAAAAACTGGCCAATATAGGCATATAGGCCTGCTTTGATACCTGAAAGATGACATGCAGTCTTTCATACATGAGAACATAACTCAAAGCTACTGTACATACTCAGGGAACATGAGCTGAGGCTGCTGCCGGACAAAGTCAGCCACCAGCAGTGGACTCAACTCATATTCTGTGGGCACCAGCATTACCAAGTCAGTTCTCTCCTGGGTCTCTGTGTAAACCATGGAGCAGGAGGGGCAAGACTACCAACCCATCATAAACACACATTCTGAGCCCAGCCCCATCTAGCTGTTGAAAGCCTCTTTCTTCCCTGAGAACCGGCTCTCGTAGTATCTGAAGGTTCTGTGCAAGCTGTCAAGGACAATCACAAGTAATAATCCTACTTAGCTGTAGATCACAATGACCAACATGGTAAGATAACATCAAGAACACAGTAGTAGTAGTTATTTCCTGGGGGTAATTAACAGGTAGCAAATTGGACTTAAGTTCCATTCAGTAAGATAGAAGTCATGCCAGGTACTGCAGACCTAGACAATTACCTGAGGCTGGTACAGCCATGAATTCTAGGGGAGATCCTACTACCAAGTCTTGCTTGGCCATGTAAGGGACAGAATGACATAGTTCCTGCCCCTGGAATAGAGCCATCAGGGATATATATATATATATATATATATATATATCCTCCTTTCAGAAATATTCTCTCTGATAAAGTTATCAGGAAATGTTCCCCCTGATAAGATTAATGATTCCATGATAACCACAGCCAATGTAAGTCCAGGAGGCAAGGGTGTGTCTACTGTTTTAGGAAAATGGTAAATGCTGTGGCCTTCAGGACAGTCCTTAAGGCTGTGGGAAAGAAGTCTAGAAACATGAGTTCAGAAATATATAATTTCTCAACTATGCAAAATATAAGGATGCAATATGAATTATAAGAGAAGTTTCATGAACCTAAAAGAACAGAAGAAGTTGCACGATGAGCCAGGTTGTCAGATAGATCCAAAGGCAGGCAGATTCCTGAGTTTGAGGTCAGCCTGGGACAGAGCTAGTTTGGGTCCCTGTTTGGTAGGAATGATAATTTCAGGCCAGAGTCCCAACCAGCTAACTTATTGTCTGTGCTTAGCAAAGGCAGTAAGATCTCTGAATTCTTTTGCAATGTAAAAAACAAAACAAAACAAAACAAAACAAAACAAACAAACAAACAAGCAAGCAAAAACCAAGAACTTTGCTCTCTCCTTCTAAGAATCCAAGGACTAAGGTCATGGGATGCTGATGCAGGAGATAATCAAAAGGGAACTGGATTGATATGTAAATGGTGGAAGCCTGGGCTTTTGATTTGCAAGAGATGAACTATCCAGAGAGTTTTTAGAATAGCAAGAGAAAGCAGAACACAGAAAGAGCTATCTGGAAAGCTGTCTCCAGCAGAACAAGGGCAGTCAACTTCTAACCCACAATTTGATGTCAAGTTGTTTGTTTCATGACTCCCAAATATCCCTTCTCTCAGAAACCCCTCTCCAAACTGAGGCTGGTCTTTGGCAACCTACTACTACTACTACTTTCATAAATCAGTGTATTTTTCTAACTGCTTTCTAAATATATATCCTTATACCCACAGATAAGTGTAGCTCTCACCCCTCATCAAGGAGCTTATTTTACAGCAGACAGAGACCCTAACAAAAAATCCATAACTAGTCAAAACATAAAGAACAACTGACTCTGCAGTCATTCCCAGTTGATACATCTGCAGCACAAGCCCTGCTCCTAATGATCAGAGAACAACACAGAAGAAATGGTGGTAAGAGTATAAAAGCCAGTAGACCAGGGCATCTTCTATGAGTTCATCTTCTATATGTCAGGAAGATGCACCCATGAAAGCTTAGCAGTGCAATGACCTAAGCAAGATCTGCACAGTGACAAAAATCAGTTGCTATCCCAACATTCCAGTGTTGTCAGAGAAAGTCTCAGAAGGCCTCACTCCTAAATGAAGAGCTACTGCCAGTTAATGTCTGTTACAAGAAAAGAATCATCCTTCCCTAGGGACAAACCCCTGGGTGGGTTATCCGATCCCAAGTGACCAGCCTTAAACATAGAGAGATGCACAGAACTAAATGGCCTCAGCAGGCTGTATTTATATACACATATGTATAAATGGGTATAGTGTGTGTGTGTGTGTGTGTGTGTGTGTGTGTGTGTGTGTGTGTAATAATTGAATAAAAGTTCATAAGTTTAAGACAGAATAGGGGGAGTCACAAGAGGAATTAAAAGGGGAAGAAGATGAAGTAGAAATGATGTAAATGCAGTATTCACATATGAAATTATTAAAATTAATAAAGTAAACACAATAAGTAAATACTATTGGGCCCTTTTTCATCTATGCGTAAGTGATAGATTGATAGATAGATAGATAGATAGATAGATAGATAGATAGATAGATAGATAGATAGATAGATAGATGATAGTGAGAGAACCTAGTGAGGAAACCCCCACTCAACTCCTGATTCAGTGTGCACCCAAGAATCACGAACAAACAGACCGTCTTGATGTAAATACACGCAGTAGTTTAATGGCGGAGCTCCAGGTCGAAATGTATCTCATGCAGGAGACAGTGGATCGACCACGAGGCTTGGAAGCTAGGGTTTTTTATAGAAAAGGGTCTGGGGCTGGGGGAGGAATTGGCGCCGTTTCACATGATTGGTTCATTTAAACATCAGCAGGGAGGAATTGGCACGGTTTCACATGATTGGTTCATTTAAACATCAGCAGACTGTACATGCAGATAACATTTAACTTAGGTCAGAAAGGCGGGAGATAGGGAGGCACCGGGCCAGTCCAGGCATGTCATTCTCTTTGTCTTTAGGGCCAAGCAGCCTCAGGAATGTCTTAACAATGGGCCTGCCTGGGCATGTCCTGGCCTGTTCTGCTATGTTCTCAGCCCTAGGTTTCAAAGCTCACAAACAACTCTTTGGGCTATTTGACATAAATTACATGAATCACAGGTCTCAAGTTTTATTTTCTTTCAATAGATAATTTTGTCTCACAGTCAAAAGGATCTATCTGCTGGTCACAGGGCACAGCCTACCCTATTGATTTTTCCAGTTTCTAGAGGTGCCTGCCCTCAAAATCTTGAATCTTCTCTCATCTCCAAAACCAGCACCATCAGTCCAGCCCTTGCAACACTGCTCTCTTGTTGGCTCAGTTTTCATTCTCTTCCTCATTGCGAAGAACTCTTAGAATTACATTCAGCCCACTTAGATGATCCAGGAAAATATGAACATTCTTATTTTCAGGGTGCGTGATTATCAGTCTTAATTCCATTTGCTTCTTTAGCTCCCCATTATCAAGCAGAATGTAATATAACCATGAGACCCAAGGTTAGGGCCTGAGCCTCTTTGTGAGTAGGGTGAGGCACTAGGAACCTCCCTAGGTTTTCACGAAGCCTCACATTTAAGTGGCAGCATCAAGAAAGGTCCCTGCATTGGACTTGGCTTCAGATTGGCTCCTTAACCTCCTTAACAACCCTAAGGAAGGGAGATGTAGCCCAGACTTGGCCAGAGAAACAGGTCTTTCCTTACCTGTTCCCTCACCTTCCTCACATGCTGCAGCGAGGTTCAGACATCTAACGCACCGTCTACCTTCACTGTATACAAAGCCACCTTTAATAGTAGATAGTGCAGAGTCAGATAGTTGAAAGTGTAAATTGCAGGTTTATTCCCTTTGAGAGACTTCAGCATTGCCTAGCATTACCAAGCTCAGATTCCTCATCTTTAAAGATAATTTGGGGAGCTATTCTAAAGTTTTATGAATTTGTAACATCGACTATATTTTGAACAAATATTTTACTTGGGGAATTTAGATGACACTCATAAGGCACAGGTTGCTTGAGTGCAGAAAGTAAAAAATAATGAACTAGAGTCGTCTCATCAGTTAAAAGCATGTGCAGCTCTTGTAGAAGACCCAAGTTTGGTTCCCAGTACCCATGTCAGGTCACTCACAACTGCCTGAAACTCCAGCTCCAGCGGTATATGGCACCTCTGGGCTCCAAGGTTACCTGTATTGATGTGCACAAACATAAAACACACACACACATGCACACACAAAAAAAGTAAATCTAAGACAGAGAGGGGCACTACTTTGTACATTAACGATAGAGGAAAGACACCTAAACCCATGGTTTTAATTTGGCCCTGTGTTCTCTGATTCTTCCAACAGGATAGAAGAGAGAGGAATATTATTCCCAGTTTGATAAGACCCCACCAGAACCTCCCTAGGTTTTCACGGAACCTCGCACTTAGGTGGCAGCATTGAGAAAGGTCACTGCATTGGGCTTAGCCTCGGAGTGTCTCCTGCTCTCTGTGACCCTTCATAGACAAAGAACTGAGCAGGAGATGAAAAATCTAGAATATGCACACCACCCTCAAGTTGACATGAGTGTAATGTTCATGATGTATGAGGGACTTTACCAGGAGGATGCTCAGGGAAGGCTGACAAGCCATCCTGGGTTACATGGCCGAGGCTAAGGCTGGAGAAGTGGCTTAGGTAACATTGTAAAATGCTCAGATGACATCAGTTCCTGGGAAAGAACATCGGTAGCAGTGATGAATGTGCCCAGCACATTGCCAAGAGAGAGTGAGCTTGATATTTGAGAAATCTCTGAAGCAAAAGCCATGGGAAAATACTGCTTGCTGGCTTGGTTTTTTCATACACCCCCAGGACCATTTACCCAGGATGGCACTACCCTCAGTGATCTGGGGCCTCCCACATCAATCACTAAGGAAATGTTCCCACAGGCTGGCCTATAGGCCAATCAGGTAGGGGCATTTTCTCATCTGATGTTCCCTCTTCCTGAATGATTATAGCCTCTTTCAAGTTGACATCAAAAACCAGCCCAGTACATGTGCATTCTTTTGTGCCTGCTTAAAAATTATTCCAAATTAAACAATCTTTTTAACTTACTAGACTTACTGAGGCTTGAAGCAACAATCCATTGATCCCTTTTTGGCAACTGTGGGAATAAAGAATTGTACTGCGCAAAGACAATTTCAGTTCAGTGGCTTCATAGAAGGAATCAATACTTCTTCCACAAGTAGCACTCTCTAAGTACTGGGCATTGTTGCATTATTGTCCCTCCTTGGCTTCATAAATGGTTCCTGTTAACAAGAACTGCTTCCATTTGCTTGTACTTGCATTTATTGTTTTATTAATAAGCCTGTTATTGCTTGAATATGTAATCCAAAATGAAAAGCAACTAATGCCCCTTGTCAATGTCATGAGAATCTATCCCATGTGCAATACAAGTGTGACCACTGTCAGCCTCACTATATGTGTCCGAGGATGGGTATGAAGGGGATCCAAGTCTGGATAGTTTGTCCTTCTGGAGATGGAAAATGGTTGAGTAAAAACAAATGTAAGAATTGGACTAATAAAGTGAATCAGAGGGAGTGGCATGCAGGACTCACAAGCTAAGTTGGGTTCTGAGATTCCCATAAAATGACAGGAGACTTGACTCCCTACAGCTGTCTTTTAACTTCCTCATATGTAACACACACACACACACACACACACACACACACACGTGCACATAAATGAATAAATAAACATTCTTTGAAAACAGAAAAGCTGATCAAATCTGTTTTAGATTTGTTTGCAAGTGCTTGGCTGAGCTGCTCATAAGAGTGGAAGCAAAGAGGCCAAAGCTAAAATGGAATATCAATACTGTTTTCCAAGTGCTGTGTGGACCTGGCAAGCCATTGAATTCTTTAGGTCTCAATTTTATCAGCTACTCATTTTACTCACTTAAGGTGTGTTGAACAGTTTGCATAAATAGGCATGTACATATATCCCTGTGGAGGTTGTTTGTGATTTTATCAGGTTTTAAATTAGCATTACTAACTAGCGAAATATGCCTATCAATATCTCAGATAAGATAGCCTTTTCTTCTAAAAGTTAAGTAGAGACAGCTTTTCCTTTTTAAGGGAGAGAGAAACAAGCTGGTGGAAACCTGGGTACATCCTGCCTAAGCATTGCTCTGGCAGGACTCCCTAACCCCTAGGTTCTGCTGGAATGTGGCCTCAGCTACTGCTCAATAGCTGATGTTGTCTCCACGCTGAATCAGTTGTTGACCTTGACTTTTACTTGAGCCAGGGCTTGAAGAGTTCTCACATATCAAGCTACATAATCTTGTTTCGTGGAATCTTTCTGGATTACATCAAGCAATAGCAGACTTATTAAATAAAATAATAAATGCATGTAAAAGCGAATGGAAGCAGTACTTGTTTTTTATTGAAAATTGTTTTTTTTCTTCCTCACATACTATATGCTGATTATGGTTTCCCCTTCCTCTATTCCTCCAACTTCTCCCCCACCTCCCTTCCTATCTGGATTCTCTTCCTTTCTGTTTCTTATTAGAAAAAAAATAGACTTTAAAAGGATAATAATATATTTATATAATAAATGTATCATATATGGATAAAACAAAAAACAAACACTTCAAAACTGGATAAAACACTAGGAAAAATGCCCAAGAAGAGGCACAAGAATCAGAGACCCACTAGTTGGCACACTCAGGAATCCCATAAAAAAACAAAGGCTAATTCAACAATGGCTGCCCACGAAAGAAAGACCCAAGCATCCAGTAGTTGTTCAGTCTACAAAGCTGGATGTCTCATCTGGTCTTTAGTATATGACAAAGTCCTAAAGAAGTAGACTCCAATGCCAGTGAAGGAATGGACCTGCCAGCGAGGTGAGAGCAAGCAGGCAAAGAGCAAAACCTTCTATCGTCCACATCCTTATATTGGCTTCCAGAAGGTGTGGTACAGAATAGAGTGAGTCTTCCCATCTCAAAGATCCAGATTAAAGGTCCAGATCAAAGATGTGGATTGGAAGTGGATCTTCCCTCTTCAAATTAAGAAAAATTCCCTCACAGCTTGTCTTAGAGTTTCCATTGCTGCAAAGAGACACCATGGCCAAGGCAACTCTTGTAAAGGACATTTATTTGGGGCAGGCTTACAGGTTCAGAGGTTCATCCATTATCATCAAAGCAGGAAGCATAGCAGCTTCCAGGAAGGCTTGGTGCAGGAAGAACTGGGAGTTCTACATCTTGTTCTGAAGGCAAACAAGAGAAGACTTCTGTCTTCCAGGCAGCTTGAAGGAGGGTCTCAAAACCTACCACCACAGTGACACACTTCCTCTAACAAGGCCACACCTCCTAACAGTGCCACTCCCTATGCCAAGCATATGCAAACCACCTCGTAGGTAGTTTTGAATTTTAATTAGTTTCAGATGTAGTCAAGTTGACAAACAATGACAACCATCACAAATACTAAGCTGGAAGACAAAATGTATATGCAGAGGACCTGAGACATACCCATGCAGGTCTTGCGCATGCTGTATCGTTCTCCGTGAGTTAGTAGTTCATATTACAGCAATAGAAACACTAAGACAGCATGTATTCATAGAGGACCATATTATGTTTCCAGACATGCAAGTAGTGTGTAACAAACACATCCCTCTCCTCAAGCATTTGCCCTTTCTTTGTTGTGAAACCCACAAGCTCCCTTCTCAGCTTTAGACACACATGGCGTGCCACTGCTGCTGGAGTCAGTTTGCTGTCCCACAGCACCGCAGAACTTATTTCTCTTGTCACTTGGTGCCCATTGACTAACCCTTCTCAGCGCTCTAAAGGTTGCTTTAGATATTTAACGTTTTCCCCTTCGTTGGCTTAATTGCAGGTGGCAATTGTCCTGTTACCACTGCACTTATCTCTTTTATAATGAGGAGAGGATAATGAGAAAAAATGCATTAATGCATAACAAGGCTCAGAATGTATCATAAAGTATTAGCTGATAATTTCCCTTTCCTCGTAATAGAGTTAGAGATGGTTTCCCATCTATTTAAGAAATAGGCTGCATTAGTCTCAAGGCCCTGTGACTCAATATTCCATAACTTAAATAAATCCAAGTCCCAAGCTAAGGTGCTGGGTGCCTACTGAAGCCATTATGGTTTTTTTTTTTTTTTCATTTTTGGCATCTGAAAATAATAGGTAACAAATAAGAATAATTAAATATACCTGTTTTAAAAGGTCAGTGGTATAAGGAAATGGTTAATTATATGGATAGCATAATGAGAAAGTTGAAGAGAATGTTGTGGGTTTTTAATTTAATTTTATTTTTTTTTGAGTAACAAAACTCAGTAAAAGCTAGCCAAGCTGGGAAATTTACTAATTTATAGCAATTAAGTAGTTAATTAGAAGTCTGTAATTATCTTTGCCACTTCATTAAGAACTCTGTGCAGATTTCCTAATGTAACTTGTTGGAAACCTTACTTATCTTGGTTATTGGAGTTTTATGAAGAAACAGCTTTCAGTGTGTTAAAATGACTGCCTCATTAAAACGTTGCTCCTCTGTCCATGGAAGAACACATCAATTCCTAAGAGTGTAATAGTTCTGGGCTTGCTGGTGAAGTATGACTGAAGGCCAGAGGATCGACCCTAGTCTTAATCGCTATGGCAGAGAAGGATTTCCTGTGATGCTCAGCTGTCATCCAGCTCTGATGCTAGCATCCATTCTTACTGCTTTGTGCATTGATTTTTATTGATCAACTTATGCATACATGCTATGCTAATGTGATTGTTTGGTTTGTGTCTTAGGGTTTTACTGCTGTGAACAGACACCATGACCAAGTCAACTCTTATAAAGGACAACATTTAATTCAGGTTGACTTACAGGTTCAGAGATTCAGTCAATTATCATCAAGGCCAGAGCATGGCAGCA